>NC_056725.1:1764270169-1764360169 GCF_019279795.1 Protopterus annectens
GATAAGTGGTAGCAGGGGCTTGGGAGATGAATCATTTACAGGCTGTCTGTCTCCATTAAAAACATATGTACCAAGCCAGGTATGAATTTCCTGTTCCCCATCCAATTGCTTGTTCAGATACATGCCAAAGTGGGCAATGGCATCTTTAGATCTAAACACAGTCCCTTTGTTGATATGCTACGCAATATAGAAAGACTTTCTTACAACAGTGAACACATATTAGTTGAATGTTAGGTCACTGTCCACATAAGTTCCCAAATCTCAAACAACTTGTTCAACTCTTAGGGGCGTTTTGTCAATGTGGAAATTCCCCCAGTGTAGACAACTTCCCAAAGGATAGAATAATGCATTTTTTGACATTTAGTTTTAGTCCATGATTCCTACACCAGTTTTTTGTGTGGGACAAACCTTCCTGTAGGATGGCTAAGTCATATGGAGGTCCAGTGACTGCTCCTAGCATGTTTGTCATCTGCAAACATAGTTAAGCAGATGCCAAACAAGAGAGGTCTCAGCACAGAACCCTGGGGGACTTCACTGGTGACTAAACTTGTTGCAGAGATAGCTTCCCCTGTTTTGACCTTCTGAGTCCTATCTGTGAGCCAGTTGACAATCCAGCATGTGATACAGGAATTTATTCCCAGCTTATACAGCTTTTCTACTAAGCCTGAGTGGGAGATTGTGTTAAAAGCTGTGGTGTGAGGTGTTTATTCATTACTTTGGTGACCTTTTTAAAAAAGTTGACCATGCTGAGTAAACATCCTCTGTCCTTAACAAATCCAAACTGAAATGGGTCCAGTGTTTGGAGGTTTACTATGTCCTTATTGTTTAATTCTGTAATGAGTCTTCCCATGGTTTTGGATAGGATGCTAGTCAGACTTATAGGTCTATAATTACCTGGGTCTCTAGAAGGTCCTCCCCTATGCAGGGGAATTACTGTAGCTGTTCTCAGTTCATTTGGTACAAAATCTCTATGGAAGCTGAGCTGAAAAGTGTTGTTACAGGACTGGCAAAATCATGCTTCGTGCTATTTAAGATGCATCCAGAGATATTGCCAGGACCCACTGAAGCAGTATTTTTCACTTTTGATACCACTTTTAGGACTTGGTCTTGTGTAACATTTGGAGGTGAGTTGGTTTCAGGTACATCTTGTGAGATAGATGGAGGGGGAAAGAGGGCTAAAATTTGAGCTGTATTTATTGGAGGGGGGAAAGAGGGCTAAAGTTTGAGCTGTATTTATTGGAGGGGGGAAAGAGGGCTAAAGTTTGAGCTGTATTTATTGGAGGGGGGAAAGAGGGCTAAAGTTTGAGCTGTATTTATTGGTGTACGTTTCTACCTATTCGGCAGAGTTAGCTAGGTTTGGTGGGGAGTTGAAGCTTGGCAATGTATCATTTAGAAGCAGGCAATTTGTCTTGGAGAAATTTCTAAAGGTGTATTAAGCAGAAGGGGTCTCTGGCTTTAAATTTATTTTGAAGGAAATGGCTTTATGTCTAAACCTAAAAAATGACAAAGACTGGTAAGGGATAGTGCAAGATGTCCCCATATTAGTAAGGGCAATCTCCAAAATGTTGTTCCCCCTGATGAGTACTCTGAATAATTGTTCTTGGGCGTTTGTATTAAGAACATCCAATAATATCTGTGATTGTGCTTGTGCACTAGTGGTGGTGTAGGTTTCCAAGTCTGTAGCTGGATAGTTTAGATCACACAGAAAAATGGTATTTGGCTTAATACTGAGTGATGGGTCTGCATTAGTCCTAGTGCTAAGCATTTACATAAATTTGATTTTGCATTTTGATACTATCAACTACTCCTTTATGCAGATGACATTGTTAAATATAATACATCCTTAAGAGCATAAACAGCATGTCCTGTGCAGATCACCTGGAAGCTCTAGTTCTCTATCCACAAATTGAATAGCATCGGAATTACTCAGTAACCTTTTGCAATATTAAGACCTGTTAGAACATGTTCCATCCAGAACAGGGAGACTGAATTTCGGAAAACACAAACTTACATATACTAAGTCTCAGATGGCCATTTCTCAGAATGTTCTCTTCAAGGTATGGTGATCTTGGAGATAGTATATGCCAGTTCTGGGGGAGCAGGGGTGCTTGCCCCCTGCAAAAAAGAAGTTTAAAGGAGAAGAATGATGTACAAGGTTTGCGGTTACGCATTTTCAGTCAATTTATTTTCAGAGTGTTTGCACTCAGCAGTTGGAGTGCCAGCATTTCAGTAAGGAGCCAAATTACTCGATCGACAGATTTAAAATGAATACAACATGTTAGAGAGACAGGTATGTGTCTCGAAGAATTCCATTTCTCTGAAACAGGCTTTTTATCTATGTGAAGCATAACTCTTCCCTAACCCTACTCAAGAGAAACCTGGACCAGTGTATGGAAAATCAGAAACATTCCACGGGTCTAGCATCTATGTCTCTAATGGAAAGAGGCAGCCTGTAAATCTTGTCCTAGCTTCCACATACCCCTTAAAATAAACTCTAAGGCATGTAAACTTGTGGGATATATTTGGGAACCTTGGCTAGACTCCTCTCTCCCCCTCAACTTTCCCTCAGGAAATACCATCAAATATAACTCTCCCTGCTATGACTAGGGAACAGGTCCTTAATGCTCTCTCTAAGGCGAAAAACACTGCATCACTGGGCCCAGACAATATCCCAGGATGCCTTCAAAATAGCATGAAACATGGCCTATCAGGCCCTCTGGAATTGCTATTTAACTGTAGCCTCAAAACAGGCTTCATGTCTCACGAATGGAAAATAGCAACAGTCATCCCTTTGCACAAAGGGAAACCATCTACTGACCCTGGAAACTACAGACCCATAAGTCTCACTAGTCTCATATATATAAGGCCATGGAAAGAATTATCAAGGAAATGATCAATAATGACATAGGAAACCTGCAGACACGTGACCCAACCCAGTTTGGTTTCATCAAGGGCAGATCAGACCTACTCAACCTGGTGGAGTTCTTTGAGAAGGTCACCAAAGCAATGGATGAGGGCAAAATGGTTCACACTGCTTACTTTGATCTGGCCGAGGCATTTTTCATAATATCCCACCCAGGCATTCTTGACAAACCCTTTTGTCACCTGGTGGATAGCCAGCTGGCTCACAGACAGGACCCAGGAAGTTAGAATTGGGGAGTCCACCTCTACAAAGAGACCAGACACAAGTGGAGTCCGTCAGGGATCAGTCCTGGGAAAGCTCCTTTTTGGCATTTACTTCTCTGAAGTCAAGGCCAGTTTCAGTGGCCTCAGGCTGATTAAATTTGCTGATAATTGCAAATTAGTAGTGGTGAGTGAATCACCCACCGACACAAATGTTCTCAATGAAGGGTTGACACAGACAAACAACTGGTGTCAGAGCCACAGACTAAAACTAAATGCCAAGGAAATGCATACTAGTATCCTTCAGGAAGTCATCCACCCCTGGAACTATCATACTGACAACACACCGCTAAGAGATGACTTAGTAGTCAGGGACTTGAGGACACACATAGACAATAGTCTAGTCTTTGACCATCATGTGTCTATTGTACTGAGGAAATCATTTATGTTGTGCTACTTATAAACAAAGGTATGGCATCTAGGTCCAAAGAAGTCATTGTTGCACTCTATTTGGCATTCATTAGACCTATCTTTGAGTACAGTGCCCCCTATAATGTGTACCTAGCCAGACACATCCAGCAAATGGAACATCCACAGAGGTTCCTCACTGAAAGAATACAGGGTGTTAGTAACATGTCCTGTGCAGACACCTCAAGGTCCTATCCCTGTATTTTGTCTCCTGTTGAGGGGAGATCTATGCCTGGCATGGTTAGACCCCACTCTAATGGACTTCCTGAATATATGCAAAACAAACAGCACCAAAATTATCTGTTTTAAGGACTTAAACCTTGCATGTGATATAAACAGGACATGCTGGAGAGCTGGGTATGTATCCCAGAGACTACCCTCTTCTCTGGAACAGGCTGCCCATCCATGTGAAGCAGAGTTCCTCCCTAACCCAATTTAAGTGCAACTTAGACAACTGGATGGGAAACAGGAAATGCATCCCTGGTTTGGCACCTATATCTTTGATAGACATAGGCAGCCTGTAAATGCTTCATCTCACAGGACCCTGCTTGTAAATGTTTCACTACCCAAGCCCTTGCTTACACTTATCAAGGGTAGCAGAACTTGACGGAAATTTGAGATGCATGGCTAGGCTTTAAAAGGCCCTTGTGGTCATTAGCCTAATAAACACCTACGAACCTATAGCTGGCCTTAGGCACAGGCCAACTCGGCATCTTAGAGAGGATGTTCTATAATTTTTGCCCTTTTATTTGTTGGCTTCCCACGACCTCCAAAGACATTGAATCAGGAAGGTCATAGGTGGGACAGAAGAAGAAATCAAAAAATGTGAAGTGAGAGTCTGGCACAAACAGAAGATTGACAATGCAATGACGTCAGTATATATATATATATATATATATATATATAATTACATATACATACATACATACATTTTATAAATACATATATATCTATATATCACACACACACACATTATATATACACACATATATTTACATATAATAAATTTAAACTGGTAAAGTAAACTTAAATAAAAAAAAATAAAAAACTTCTTTCAGCCTGGAGAAAAGAAAACCCACAGAAGGTGTACGTCCCCATAAACAGCCTAGATGAGAGAGTAAGAAGAACCCACTATAGAAAAACTAAGAGCAGCACTAAGTAACATTAAGACAGGGGAAGCAGCAGGCTCTGAAGAGGTATTTGCTGTTTTAATTTTATCCAGACTTGCCATAGCTTTCTTTCTAAAAGCAAACGCATTTTAATTTCATGGCTACAGTCAGCATCTGCAGAGATCTTTGAGCTCAGGAATATGAAGATATAGATGTACATGCATATACATACACACACACTAACAACGTTAGGTATGCAACTGATATCACTCTGATGGCTGTGAGGAAGACATGAAGACCCTGCTGATGAAGGTGAAATCAGAAAGTGCAAAAGCTGGCATCCTACTCAACATGAAAAACTATATCTATATCTTTAGGGTCTGCCAGGTTTGGCCAAGTGATTTCGCAGCACTGACAGATCTCCAAACAGAAACAGCAAGATTAAAGCATGTTGAAAAAAGAAAGGTCCACCATATTGTCAGCTTTGGTATCTGAATGCATGCAAGGAAAAATATACATAAAAAGAAAATTCCCAAATGCTAGAAATAGCTATATGGGATGGGGGGATATCAATTTCCTTCCCACTCGTTCTTCCAGAATACCACCTTACTAGAAAAAATGGTGCCCCAGTTCTGGAGTGAACTAGGGTTGCAGTAAAGGAAGAAGATTACTGAGAGGTAACAGAATGCAGCTAATGATCTTCCTACATGAAAAATTAAATCCATGAAATGGGTGGTTTGCTGTGAATAACGCCAGCAAACCCATGTTAAAGGATCTGCAGTCAAGTAGTCAAGAAAAAAAAAACTGCAACTGCAAGCCTTATCACAGTAAATGATGCTATGGATCAGGAGTATAGCCACGATTTTTAAATTTATACTCACAGTTCCCAGGATGATGCGCCCCAACAAGCCTTGCCCATCATCATCTTACTCTCCACCCACCCATATTTACTTGCTACACAAGCCACATCCCCATCGTAATGGTGCTCTTCCCCAGCCAGCCATCTGCAAATGTACACAAGGAAGCCCATAATTTCATGAAACAGCAAAATAGAAATGGTCATTTTAGTCCAAATGTCCATTTGCGCTGGGAAGAAAAGCACATGGAAGATATAAAAAACAAAATGGACATAACTCTCAATTGTCCCTGATTCAGACTCAGATTTTTGCCCTGCACCCTCTATTACCTCCTAAAATTGGTGATTTTGAGAGGAAAGTGGCATATGACAGAGTAGGGCAGTACATGTAGAGTACACAGACAGTGTCAGTATGTGTGCAAAAAATCATTGCTCTTGACATTACAGATCTATCATAAGACATGTAAAACAAACAAATGCTGACCTGGCTCACAAACAGTACCCAAGAAATTAGGGTGGATGACTCTACCTCCTCCAAAAGGTATGTCACTAGAGGTGTACCCCAAAGTTCAGTCCTTGGGACACTCCTGTTTGACATGGTCTTCCTGGATGGCAAAGCATTTATTACTGGTTTATGGCTGACCAAGTTTGCAGACAGCTATAAACTTGTTGCCATCATAAACTCCACAGAGGACACCAAAATCCTCAAAGGAGGGCATTTCCCAAACAGATAGCTGGAATCAAAATGATAAACTCAAACTAAATGCAAAGATATACAGTGGATATAAAAAGTGTACACACCCCTGTTAAAATGCCAGGTTTTAGTGATATAAAAAAATGAAACCACAATAAATTGTTTCAAAACTTTTCCCACCATTAACATGGCCTATAAACTGTACAGTTCAACTGAAAAACAAACAAATCTGTTAGGGGAAAAATATAAAAAATAAAAAAAATACAATAAGCTAGTTACATAAGTGTGCACACCCTGAACCTAATACTTTGTTGAAGCACCTTTTGATTTAATTACAGCATTCAGTCTTGTTGGGTACACACCTGCCATCAATTAAAGAGAATCTGATTAACTCCAAATAAAGTTCAGCTGTCCTAGTAGGATTTTCCTGACATTTACTCAGTTGCCTGCTACAGCAAAAGCCAGGTTCGCAGAGAGCTTACAAAGCATCAAAGGGAGCTCATTGTTGAAAGGTATCAGTCAGGAGAAGGGTACAAAAAAATTTCCACAGCATTGGATATACCATGGAACACAGTAAAGACAGTCATCAAAAAGTGGAGAAAATATGGGACAACAGTGACATTGCAAAAAACTGGACGTCCCTCCAAAATTGATGAAAAGACAAGATGAAAAATGGTCAGGGAGGCTGCCAAGAGACCTACAGCAGCACTGTAGGACCTGCAGGAATTTCTGGCAAGTACTGGTTGTGTACTGCATGTGACATCAATCTCTCATATTCTCCATATGTCTGGACTATGGGGTAGGGTTGCAAGATGGAAGCTTTTCTTACACAGAAAAATATCCAGACCCAGCTAAAATTTGCAAAACAATACATCAAGTCTCCCAAAAGCATGTGGGAAAATGTGTTATGGTCTGATGAGACCAAGGTTGAACTTTTTGGCCACAATTCAAAAGCTATATTTGGTGCAAAAACTACACTTCACATCACTAAAAGAACACCTTCCCCACAGTGAAGCATGGTAGTGGCAGTATCATGCTTTGGGGTTGCTTTTCTTCAGCTGGAACTGGGGATTTAGTCAAGGTGGAGGGAATTATGAACAGTTACAAATACCAGTCACTTTTGGCCTAAAACCTTCAGGCGTCTGCTAGAAAGCTGAAGATGAAGAGGAATTTCACCTTTCAACACAACAATGACCCCCAAGGATACGTCCAAATCAACAAAAGAATAGCTTCACCAGAAGAAAGTTAAAGTTTTGGAATGGCCCAGCCAAAGCCCAGACCTAAATCTAATAGAAAATCTGTGGGGTGACCTGAAGAGGGCTGTGTACAAGAGATGCCCTCACAATCTGACAGATTTGGAGCGCTTTTGCAAGGAAGAGTGGGCAAATATTGCTAAGTCAAGATGTGCCATGTTGATAGACTCCTACTCAAGAGGACTGAATGCTGTAATTAAATCAAAAGGTGTTTTAACAAAGTATTACTTTAAAGGTGTGCACACTTATGCAACCAGCTTATAGTACATTTTTTATTTTTTATATTTTTCCCTTAACAGATTCGTTTTTCAATTGAATTGTACAGGTTATAGGTCACATTAAAGGTGGGAAAAGTTTTGAAATGATTTATTGTGGTCTCATTTTTTTATATCACAAAAACCTGGCAATTTAACAGGGGTGTGTACACTTTTTATATCCACTGTATATAGTTGTATCCTTAGGCAAGCAGTTACCTGGACGTCTGTGCAAACTTGTATCAAACATTACAAGTTGGATGGTACCTCCAGAACTACAACTGGTTTTGCTAATGCCATTCTTCATGGCTTCTTAGAGGGCTCTACTGCTGCTTCCTCCACCCAGGTTTCTTCTTGAGCTTTGGCACTCTCCCATAAGTTATGAATACTTCAGCGGTGAATGTAAGGACATAGTTTAGTTGTGATAAATCTTACCATAATGGCTGATTTCCTTGCCTTCACCCCGCTGCATTATTCACACCCTCCACCATCACCCTAGTCTTTTTTCCTTCCTGGATGGACAGGTTCTGTTTGGTTTTCCTTGGACTGCTGTTCCTATTGGGGCAATCAGTTCTGAGGATGGTACGCCTGAACATCCCCTTTACGCCCTATGTTACGCAAGGAGGGTGTATGTGATGTTCAGCATACCTTAAAACAATAGTAGATTTTGGTAGACTGGCCAGACAACGGGCTTCATGGCACAGACTCCCATAAGTTATGAATACTGCAGCGGTGAAGGCAAGGACATCTACTGTTATGGTAAGATTTTACACAACTGTACTTTCAAAGTGAGAAACAAGACTGGAATTGAAGGTTTAACAATGGCACTGTGGGAGGGAATATAGGTGACTTAGATAAAGTGGGTGCTACATTTTTTAGCTAAAATCAGACCGAATTTTAGACACTGGGATTGTCCCTTTAACTAAACTGTGGTTTAATCTGTAGTCTGCTAAACAGGATCGGATTCAAAGGCTGCAAAAGGTAACAACATAATTACAAGCTTTTCACAAAATAAAACACCTTTAATGAAACTGTGGTTTAATCTGTAGTCTACTAAACAGGGTAAGGTTCAAAGGCTGCAAAAGGTAGTAACATAATTGCAAGCTTTGCAGGAGAGAGAAACGTGAACATCAGCTCAAAATCCTTGTGGATGCAACTCATAGCTCTCAACCGATCAAATTTCAACAGAATCAGGGACAAATCTTCAAATAATCAGGGACAATCAGAGACATTTTTTAAATATTTGTACTATTAACTTGAAACATTTGCAGAATAAGAGAATGTGGATTAATATAGATTTTCTGACGTAAAACATCTATAACTCTGAATGACTATTATTATTTATTAAGGGCAATTCACCACCTTTTCTTCAGCAGTCACCAGTTTTAAGAGGGACAGACCTAAAATTGGAGTCTAGATCAGGGAGTGTTGAGAGGTCTGATGTAACTTTAATGTTAGTACATGTAATGCCTTATCCAAGAAGGAATAGGTAAGAAGAAAGACACCGGAAGTTTAAAAAACAGCAAGTAGTAAACTCGTATTGGATTTTGAGAGGAACGCAAAAATCAAGATAGTTCACAGTGAGAGCCAGACAGGAGAAACAAGCCTGGTATTGGGGTTTAACAATGACACTGTGGGTGGGAATATTGGTGACTTAGATAACGTGGGTGTTACTTTGGTTAGCTAAATTCTAACCGAATTTTAGACACTGGGATTATCCCTTTAATAATTACACTGATCGGGGCTGCGAGCAATAATGGCAGCAGAAATTCAGGTTAATATCTGCAGTTCAAACCATACCCATACCTCTCAACTGTCCCTGATTTTAACTCCGATTTTAGCTCTGTCCCTCTTAATCCCTTTTAACGCTAGTACCTTTTGGAGGAGAGGTGCTGCATTATACTTAATAAATAATGACAATTATTAAAAGTTACAGACTTCTGTTCCTTTGGGAAATGTATATTAATTCACATTCTCTTATTCTGTTAATGTCTCAAGTTAAATAGTACTAATATTTTAAGTGTCCCTGATTTTTCCTGGATTTGTCCCTGATTCTGTTGGAATTTGTCCCTGATTGGTTGATGACAAACAACAAATAGGGAAACTTACCTCGAAAGGAACTTTTCTGAAGTAGTATCAGTCCAATGAACAAATAACAAGATCCACTGAAACAATCGGTAACTTAATCCACTGAAAAATTTGTATTACAATGAACTGGGTTCTGTCGGTTAAAAGTATTTATTTCAGCGTTCTAAATGTCACGTACTTCAAAGATATTGTGACCTGGCAGTGTTCGGCATTGTGACGTTTTACTTCGTTTGCTGCATCATCAGTTGCATCACAGAGCTCAACCACCACTCATCTCCAGAATAAATTCAGAAACAGTACACTAAAAAGTCAGCGTGTACAAACCAAAAGAAAATGTAAGACTGTATGAAAATAAATACCAGCGCTTCTCTTGCATTTAATTTACGGACTCCTCCAGCCTAAATGCATAACTAAAGTGCTCACTATTTGTTCAAATAAACTGGGTCCACTGTTTTGCTTTATTTTAATGTTGGTCATTGAAAACATGGGCAGAAGTACAGTTCAAAGGCTGTAAAAGTTTAATATGGGTCACTACAAATCAGCCAGTAGCTATGTAGGGTTGCCACCTTTTCAAATGCCCAAAGTGGGACATTTTTGGTACAAACGTCAGATTTTGCAGGCCAAAACATACCCACGTCTAGTACAAAGTACAGAACTTCACTTTTTTTGCCTAAGTAAAGCTTATTCTTGTAGTATTTTAGTTGCGTATTCTGTTTCTTATAATATCTAGGCATTTCAGATACAGAATAACTGTTTTATGCAACTATTACATAAAATGTAGGAAATAATTTTGTCCTAAAATCTCAGGACATTTGACATTTTTACAATTTTTTTGCAGGACACAACTGCCCAAAGAGGGACTGTCCCTCGCAAAGTGGGACAGGCGGTAACCCTTTAGCCTAAAACTAACGCCGAAGAGTTGCATTGCTGAATATTAAAATGCTTTTTTTCATATAGTTCTTTATAGACTTGCTGTCGTTAACCTTATCCTGAATGCTGATGCTTGTCTGAGTTTGCGGGTAAAGTTTAACCGTGTAATTTCTAGCTGCGATTAATTTCTTTGGAAGAGGGTCTAGGCTCCTTTTCTTCTTCTGAGCTCATTAACCACTCCAATTCACTGGCTGTACGTTTTCCGTTTAACGTGATGTTTAAATGATAATTTTCAAAATTCAGACAGCTGTGTAGTCTTGGGTTAGTTTTTTTTTCTGATGTACGGCAAGTTCATGAATACATTTGTGGGTCTTCATGTTTCGATGTTAGTGAATGCCAATCACAGATACCCCTCAACTGTACAGATTTCTGCCTCATATTTTTGGCAAGTTTTTCATAAAATGGTTGCCCTTTTTGCATTATTTGTTTATCACTTTACAAATAAACCCATGCAGTGCAGCATGTTGCCAAAGCTGCATTAAAAAAATAATTTTACTTAATTTAGCGGGAGAGAGGAGTGGAAAAGAAAGCTAGAGAAGTTAATTGAATTCAGAACTAAAATTATGCATAACTCCGTCGTGGAATTTCAGTAGATGTAACATTTCTATACAGTGCAAAACAGAAAAGACAATATGTATGCAGAAATTATATATGTGAACCAGACGCGGTTGTTTTGACAATGGGAGGCCACTTTTACTATTTTTCATGGACTTTCAGCAATTTGCAAATGCGTTATGCTCTATTTTATCTACTACGGTTTCTGCTCAATCCCTTAAAAGTTTTTATTGAAAACTTAAAATCTTATCCTTTGTTTTTCTAGAAAGCAATGAAATAATGCTTTGCATGCACTCCATTTCATATGTCCTGTAGAAATAATACAAAAATTCTGCAGTGCCAATGAAAATCCTAGTCTGTGACTGGTCGTACTGTAACATTATGTCAAAACACTTGTCAACTAATGCCAGGCACATTTTATTTAACTCTTAAGAGTGAGCATTCTACAATTTAAAATAAAGCACTTTGTGTGTGTGTTTTAGGTAATTTCATCTGTCCAGTTATGTAATATGGTTAATAGTACCTTACTTTTTCTTCTTTTATATTTATTTTAGATGAACCTAGTTGGACATTTTCATTCAAAAATGGGGCAGGGGCATGTAAGAAGGCAGTCCTTGCAGAAAGTGTCATTGTTGCATTCATTCCTATTGTTTTTTTTTTAACTGACTGTATTTTTGTCAGCGGTAGCATTGTCGCCTCACAGCAAGAGGTTCTCCCGTTCGATTCTCGGCTGGAGCACCTTCTGTGTGGAGTCTGCATGTCCTCCCCGCGGTCGAATGGCATTCGAAAGACATGGGTATGCCTTTGTTGAAGGTTGGGCGTCGAGCTGGCACCTCGGCACCGTAAAAATCTACTGCCAATCATTAGTGGACCAGAGTTCCGCTGTGGCGACCCCTAACTGGGAAAAGCCGAAAGAAGAACAACCTGCACCTAGTGTGTTCAGATACACTTCTTCATAATACCCTGTGCAGTGCTGATAAACCCCAAGTAAGCAATGCTATGTCTTGCTTTACTGCCCAAATATGACCCAGACAGTATTCAACTGTCGTAGATAATTAACCTCTGATGTTACACAATATGTGGTCAAGTGTTATTATTATCTAGAAGAGTTGCAGTAATAATTAATTTCATATTTTCTCACTGATCCAGTATACTTAGAATGCCACCAATTAGTCTGGCAAGTAAGACTCAGTGCAGGAACTTGATGGATTTTCTTGTCCTCTTGGGAGTTTATGATGATACCAAAGTTAGTCTTTTACAAACTTTGTCAGTTATTAACCCTTTACATTTGCTTTGACTTCTGAGATATAAATGCCAAGGACTGAACCCTAGGATATCTTCTGTTATGTTACTCATTATGAGATAGTAGTACTACAAGAGTGTTATTGTACATGTTTCCATGGTCAGCAGTGCCTTGTTTTACACTTTTATACCTTTATGCTTCTGTCTCTACCCAAAGCGATGAGACATTTTCACTGGTTCATGTATTTTTAAAATGTGTTCCTGTTTAAAAAACAAACAAAAACGAGGGTATTAATAAGCACTTGACGTTTTTTATAGTTTCATAAGTAAGTGCTAGGCTAGCTCCTCTTGTAGGCTATTTTTAAACTTAGGTCAATTCAAATGCAAAAAGGGAAACTGGCTATCACATTTTTTAGAGACTGCCCTTACCCATCCCATGGTCAATAATTATATATCGCCTCTAATAAGAATAACTGGGCAGGGTTCAAATGAGAAATTCACCACCGTAACAGGTACAAGCAAGCAAAATCTGAGGGTAATGCTACCCAATGCTAGAAGTCTAAACCTCAAAATGCATTCACTTGAAGCACTCCTTAAAATGGAGAACATTGACATCTGTGCAGTGACAGAGACATGGTTCAAGGCTCCAGAGAGCACCACTGCATTACCAGACTATAATTCATACCACACCTTTCGGCAATCTAACCTGGACTGAAACACTAAAGGTGGAGGCATGTCCAGATTCATTAAGAATATCCACACCTCCAGGCTAGTCGCTCAGCATAATGCATCCAAGATTATCCAAGTGCAACTAACTCTGGGCAAAATCGCAATCCAAATTGTAACTTGCTACAGATCCCCCACCATGCCCCAGGATTTCCACTCCTCATTTCTTGATACATTGGAAAATATTAGGGTACAACCCAACACCCTAATAATGGCCGATTTCAACTACCCACCAATAACTGGGAAAACTACGTGTGTACAAACCCTTTTGATCAACGTTTTCTGGAATTCATAAATTCCAATGCCTTGGATCAGCTTATCCACACCCCCACCAGGGGCAGCAATATCCTAGACCTGGTTATTAACAACATGGGCGACCAGTGTTCCTCACCAGAGGTCAATTCCTCGTTGGTCAGATCCGACCACAAGTTGATCAGCCTAGACATCTACATCCCCCCCATTAGGGAAATCACCATAAAAAATTTCTCCAAAGCCAACTTCATGCTTCTTAAGACAGAAGTGACAAACTTCATGACACCCATGCAGATGGAAAATAGAGATATGACTGCTGAATCCTACACAAATGCACTTTATAAGCACTTACATGAGTGCATGGATCATGCTATCCCTAACAGAACCAAGATGCTATCCTCCAAAAAAAGGAAGCCAATCTGGTGGTCCCCTGCCATAAACAAACTCTACAACAGAAGAAAGAAACTGTTGCAAAAAAAAAAAGAGTAAAATCTCATGACTGGAGAAACTCCCTGGTCAGCCTCGGTAAGAAGCTGAGATCCCTCACAAAATCCTCCAAAGCTAGTTATGAAAACAAAATCACCACTGATTCTAAAGACAACCAGAAAGCATTCTATAGCTATGTCAAGAATCCCAATGGCAACACTCAGATATGCTCTGAGTTACAGCACAATGGCACTAAATATACAGAATCAACTGATACTGCCAAAATCCTGGCAGATAGGTTCAGTGCTTACTTTACCCCCTTCTCACCCCCTAAAGGGCCCATCTCTATACCAGAAGAATGCAAAGTTCCTGTAATCATGGCTGGGCAGGCAAAATCCACACTCTCCAAAGCCAAGAACACAGCATCCATGGGACCTGACAACATCCCAGGCTGTGTTCTACACGAACTACAGAATGAACTCGCACCCCACCTAAGTACCATGTCCAATCATAGCCTCACCTCAGGCTTTGTGCCCACTGAATGGCACACAGCGACAGTTATCCCACTCCACAAAGGAGGAGACACCGCAGACCCCGGGAACTACCACCGCATTAGCCTAATGAGCCTGGTCTGCAAGTCCATAGAACGTATCATCGTGGAACGTATAAACAAAGACACTGGTAATCTCCAAACTCTGGAACCTACCCAGTTTGGGTTTGTAAAAGGCAGATCATGTCTCCTAAACCTGATAGACTTCTTTGAAGCAGTCACCAAAGCCGTAGAGGAGGGTAAGGTGGTTCACACCACCTATCTAGATCTCACCAAGGCTTTTGACACCATCCCCCACTCTGGAGTTATAGATAAACTCACTGAACTAGGTATAAATCCCTATGTTACAAGATGGGTTGCCATCTGGCTCACTGACAGAATCCACACTGTAAAAGTAGCAGACTCCAAATCCGTCTTCAGACCAGTGACAAGGGGAATACCACAGAGTTCAGTCCTGGGTCCTGTCCAGTTTGGTATCTACTTTTCTGAAGTACAGGCTAACACAGAAGATCTTTGGCTAATGAATTTCGCAGATGACTGCAAGCTAGGAGCCATAATTGAAACTCCTAATGATGTGGACATACTACAAAAGGGCCTCATTGAGACAGATGCCTGGTGTCAAAGCCATGGCCTCAAGCTCAATGCCAAAAAGTGCATTGTCATCCCCTTTGGTAAAAACTCTGTACCCATGAGCTACCACATAGGTGGTAGTCTACTTAACACCGAAAGTGTGATAAGAGACATTGGTACAGAGATGGACAGTAGTCTCTCCTTTGATAATCACTTCGCCACAGTAGTCAGGAAATCCTTCTATGTGGCACACCTCATCACAAAAGGTTTCTCATCCAGGAAAAAAAAGAGTTCATTGTTCCCCTCTACTCGTCACTCATTAGACCCATTATAGAGTACAATGCCCCTTTTGGTATGTACCTCACAAGTCATCTATAACAACTGGAAAGGCTGCAGAAATACCTCACAAAGAGGATTACTGGCCTCAAACAGATGCCTTATGCAGACTGTCTCAAAAAACTCCAGCCTTACTCCATTGCATATCGCTTACTCAGAGGCGATCTCTGCTTAACATACAAAGCTATGTGAAACCCAGAGCTGTTGGACATCCTCCACTTAAAGAAATCAGAATCCCTCCGAGCTAGACACTCTAGGGACCTTAACCTTGTCACCACAATAAAGAGAACATGCTGGAGAGATAGATTCCTGTCCCAGAGACTTCCCATACTCTGGAACAAACTACCTATCTATATCAAACAGAGCTCCTCATTAGCACTCTTCAAGAAAAATCTTGATGATTGGATGGGAAATGGGAAATTCGATCACCTCTGTGTCTCTGCTCGACAGGGGCACAGGAAATAATTTTCTTGGGTGGCGAAAGCCAGGGTACCTTTTTGGCTAGGCTTATATAGGCCCTAAGGCCAATAGCCTAGTACCTACCTATGAACCTACCATAGATAATTTGAGGGGATCCATACATGGGATAAAGCATTTAAGAATTGTCTCTGCCATTAGTAGTACAGAGGGCAGTCCTAGGGTAAATTTTCTGTTTCCCATACTGGGATCCAAGTTGTGCTTGAATATGGACAAGAATGACATTTGTTTTATGTGGATGGGGAGTCTGTTCCAGAGCAGTGGTATCCTCTTTGAGATTTACATGTTCCACCAAACAATTCTGTTGATGTTGCAGAAGAGGCTTAGATCCGTAGGCAGAATAATGTTGATGCCACTGGACTTGTTTATGTGCAGTAAATCCTTGTATGCCAGGTATGGGTAACCACTTAGCAGTCTGTAGGATACTGAGTATGGTGGCAGGGCTTTGAATTGGTCCATTTAGGGCATGTTGTGTAGGCCTTGTATCTTTTTAGTAACATAGATTTATGTTTATTCTATTTGTTGCATGTGTATGGACAGATACATGCCAAAGGGGATATTATATGCAATGACTGGCATAATGAGAGCTGTGTGAAGGGGAACAAAGACATTCCTATATCTAGACACAACCCCATTGTTTATAAGATATACAATACAGAAAAACTTTCTTACAACAGTGGACACGTTGGTCACAAGGTAAGTCACTGCCCAGATAAGTTCCCAAATCCTGAACAACTGGGTCAACTCTTAGGGTTGTATTGTCAATGTGGTAGTTTCCTAGGTTGGATTGCATCCCAAAGGATACGATAATACATTTTTTTGGCATTTAGTCTCAGTCCATGATTTTGGCATCAGCTATTTAGTTGGGACAAACCATTATGTAGGATGCTAAGTCACCTGGGATTCAATGACTGCTGCTATCTTGCAGTTATCTGTAAGCTTAGTCAGCCAGAGCCATTTAGCAGTGGCCTTTAATTCAAGAAAGTAGATGCCAAACAGGAGATGTTCCAGCACAGAACCCTGGGGACTCCACTGGTGACTGGTCTCTTTGTGGAGGTAACTTCCCATATTTTGATTTCCTGTTTTCTATCTGTGAGCCACTTTGGCAATCCAGCTGTTGAATTAGGTGTTATTTTCCAGTGTGTTTAGCTTTTCTACTATGCCTTAATTAAGAAATGTGTCAAAAGCTATGGCCAAGTTGAGGTATAAGGTGTGTACCATTTTGCCTTCATCTATTACTTTGATGACCTTTTCCAAATAAATACACCAGGTTGAGTAGGCATGACCTGCCCTTGATGAATCCAAGCAGAGATGGGTTCAGTTTTTGGAGGTTCCCTATGCCCTGATTGATTAGTTCCATGATTTGCATGAGGCTGGTCAGACTTGTGGGTCTGTAGAAGATCTTCCTTTACAGGAATGACTGCAGTTGTTCTCCACTTGCTTATTACAAAACCTGTATGGAGGCTGAGATTGAACAGTGTTGTTAGGGATGTGGCAAAATCATGCTACATAATATTTAAAATGCTTCCAGGGATATTTCCAGGACCCATTGATGCAGTATTTTTGGGTTTTGGTAGCACTTTTAGGACATGGTAGTACAAAGGATAATTCTGAGTCTGAAACCAGGATACGGGTCTATATTACCAAATTGAAAAACCCTTTATGCGAATACCTAAACGTTGACACCTATAACGCAAACCGCGAAAATCCCGAATGCACTAAACAGTGAAAAATAAAATAACGAACTGTCATAGTTGGCCAACCCCACCACCCGCTACATACTACGTACCCAAACAAAGTAAATAAACCACATACATACACTAACTAAACCCTACTTCTAACCTAAAGTAAAGCACCAAAACCCTACTTCTAATGCTACACTAAACCCCACATACACAACTAACTATGCACTATCCTTAACCCCTCCCTAACCCTAAGGTCCGTAACTACTGCACACGTCCCCTACAGACCTACACCCAAAAAAATAAATAATACACATACATACATTTAACAAAACCCTACTTCCAACACTACACTAAACCCCACATACGCAACTGTCTATGCACTATCCTTAACCCCTCCCTAACCCTAAGGTCTGTAACTACCACACACTTCCCCTACAGACATACACCCCCAAAAAATAAATAATACACATGCATACAGTTAAATAAATCCCTACTTCTAACACTCCACTAAATCTTACATACATTACCTATCTATTCACTTACCTTAACCCACATCCTAACCCTAAAGTCCTGTCTGTCGCACACTTACCTTACGGAGCTATACTGCAGATGGGCCAACCATTACACTTAGACATTTATTTTTGGACGTTCGGCGTTTCTGTCTTTCATGCAATCCCTGTCACTCTTTTCGTATTCGCGATTATGGTCTTTCGATCTGGTAATAGGAACCCCCGGATATTGATTAGCTTATCACCAATGTCCTCAGTAGATAACACATCTGACTCACCAATGTAAAATGTTAATGCCTCAGTGTTGCATATAATGGCTCACATTACCAAAACCATGAAATATAAAATCATTAAGGGAGCATACATAGAGATTTTTGAGCTGGCAGATGCTAGTGGCATCCAAAGATTATTGGAAATTGCAAAATTATATTCCAGTGATTCAATGGCCACTTTGGCTGCACTAGGCAAATCATCAAACCAGAGACAGACACACAAAAAACTAGGACGCTTGGGCAGCAAGTTTCTGAATATGTATGCCTGTACTTATTGTAAATGATCCTCATTTGGCTTTGCCATTAATTTCATAATCATTGACTGTTACAGAAGCTCATCACATTTGTGGGGAAGTTGCATGATTAGGCTATGATCAGAGGTTCAGGAAACTATAGGTTGTCAACAAGACCTTAAAGTGGAATCAGTGCCCCCCAATACCTGCTTAAGCACCATGTTGGACAGACCTTCTTCCAACAAAATGTAACTAATGTGGATTCTCAGAATGGAAATTACTTTTTGGTTTTCAACACTGGAAAATATTTTTTGTCCTCCTGTTGTTTTTATTACACATGTTGGCACTGTGAAAAATTCCACACCTCCTTCAATTGCTGGGAGTGAATTCGTCAATCCAGACCTACACCGGAAATAAACAGTAATGGTAATTCTTTCCAGGGAAACAAATGGTGTCCTTTGATTTAGAGAGGTTTCCTGCCTGCTATTTTGTTTGAATACTCCAGCTTTGCTCTTGTGATCAAACCATGACATACAAGCATAAGCTAGCATTACCCACACCCAGTTGTAGATTATTTCTAAAATGTCTTAAATTGTAAGATTAATTCCATATGTTATACCGTCTTCTTTTCTAACACTACTAATCACAAAGGTCATAATAGCATATAATTTCTATTCATAGTCAGAGAAAATACTTCATCCTAATAATCTACTTTGATATGAGACTTAAACAAAATATGCTCAACTTTGCAACTCAAGCAATGCATTGGTCACAAACTTGTCATCACGCCAGATCTGCTGAGGTCTACTAAAAGAACATTTTTTCAAACAAAGGTTCCTTTGGCACAGAGTACCCCAGGATGCAGTTCTGATTCCATTTTTTTTTTAATTTTTCATCAATGATATTACTACTTATCTCTCTAATCGGAATATAATATAATAACATAATAAAATGTAAGAAAAGTAGACGGTATAACATATGGAAATTCATTCTCCATCAAAAGTCAGAACAATACATCTCTTGAATTAGTATCTGAGGTAAAATTACTAGGTGTCCTAATTGATGACCAGCTTAAATTCAACTCTCACCTACAAATAAATATAAAAAAAAAAAACTCACCAAAAACTTGGCATGCTTTATTGCCACAATCGCTACCTTACTCCTTCTACTAAGCTCACCCTCTCCTCCACATATCTCATCCCTTCTCTTCTTTATGGTGCTGCATCTAACAAACCTACAATCCTCTCTTAAGACAAGACTCTCCTCTTGCTTCTACAAAATAGCAAAGTTTGCCACAAGCCAAAAATGTACTACCCATCACTGCGTAGCCCTTCATAAATTAAATTGGTTAGAACTACCCAATTATCTCTCCTATATTCAACTGACTCACACCCACAAGCTCATTTTAACCCCTCGCTGTGTCCCTCCCTATCCTCAACCTTCAAAATGTACCTCCCTAACAGACTCTTACGATCCAATAATCAAAACCTAATAGTACTGCATAAACCTACTTATTCCCCTGGCAAAAATTTCCTATCCTTTGCCCTCGCACGTCAATGGAACTCCCTACCTCCATCCATCTGTACCACCACAAACCTCTCTTCATTTAAAAAATCTCTCCACTCACACCTTATATCTCAGTGGGAATGCTCCTGCTCTGACCCCTCTTAATTCTCTCCTCCTCTCCATCTCTTTCTCCTCCAAGTCCATACATTTTTCTTTTACCAGGAATCAACCAATGTGTAAACAATTATCCTACAGCTTCTACAACACTTTTATCTCAAACATTGTCTCTGTCCAATTAAATCCTCTACATAACCAAAACGTTGATGGTAATCTTTTGATTTAGTAATGTTATAGTTAAATGAAATGTTTTTCTACTACTTTGCTTTCCTAGCATTGTTGTACCTACTATAAAAAACTGCAACTTATATTTTTTGTTGGTTTATTATTGTATTGCTGTGTTTTTTGTTTCTGGAGCTTTTCTACCCAGGACTCCATTGCAAACGGGCTCTTTTCGGCCCAGTGGATCATCCTGGTAAACCAACTGCAAATAAATAAATAAAACAAATAAATAATAATGTGTACTGGTGACATCCTCACACTTAAACTAGTAACAAACTTCCATAGCTCCAGGTGAAACTACAAAACTGGTTCAAATAAGATTTGCAACTGGACCCTAAACTAAAAGTTGCTTATTGACGCCTTAAAATCTAGCACTGTGATATGTGTAACTCCTCAAAAAGATTCCAATGAACACAGTATTGTTATAGACACAAACTGAAGCACCTTCCAGTTGTGACTGAACAAAAATACCTTTGCTTCACCCTTGTCCCTTCACTGCCTTTCTGACATATTCTAAACAAACCATTTTCTCAGCTAAAATTGTGCTATAAACTGTCCTATTTACTTCTACTAGCCTCCTGTCAGATTATAGCAAGGAAAGTATTGGTTCCAAAAATTGAACATGGATTTTTATTAGTATCTTTCCACTCAAGCAGAAATCTAAAAATACAAACAGCAATTATCAAAATTTAAGAATTTGTGTTACTTATTGACCGGAACATCCATCATTGCTTACTCTTACCTAAGGAACAATGGCTACCAGCAAATGAAAGAGCAGCCTTAATACTGTCTTCCCAAAATTTATATTTATCAACTTGTGACATTGTCCCCCCCCAACTAAAATCCAAAATGCAGATCAGATACCATTGTTACGCACTGAGGAGTATGACTGAGAATTCCCATTCCTTGCTTAGACCTAGATTCAAGACTGTTTTGGGCAAAATGGCATTTACAAGGCTTGTACCTTCTATTATCAACTTCCAACAGAAATGAGGCAAGAAGACACTTTGCTTAAGCAATAAAGGAAGCTGAAAGGGTCCCTTCTTAAAGAATGTGCCTGTGCTTGCTATAAAGAAAAGTGTGGAAAAACCACACAGAGGAAATCCGTTCAAGCACATTGCCACACTGTTAATACTGTGTGCAGTATTCATGCTTGACTCCGTTTTAGCTGCCTCGATATACATTTTATTATACTTGCTGCTTAGACATCAAAAGCTGCATTGTAAGTAATGTTCTATTTTTTAACACGTGTAATGTTTCTGAATATTTTTGTACTGGTAGCCAACAAAGGACAAATCATTCCCCATTAACCACTGTAAACTCACGATTAATTGAAAATGCCACTGCCAAATTCTGTAGATTCAATCAGTCAAAACATTTTTTGCAGATCTGCAGTTGCCTTTGTTTACCAGCATATTAAATATTTGTGTGCTCAAAATATTTCCTGTACATCTGCATTTTACTGTCATTTTTTATCTGCATTGTAAATAGTTTGTTTTCCTAATTAAGGTGAGATCTCTGATTATTTGATATGCTCATCTATTGCCCATGAGGACCCAAGTCATTACTGGAAAGGGTCTGGTGACCAGCTCTCTTTTCTGGTTATCAAATGGCAATAATAAGTATGTACAGCTATACATTTAAATAATAACAAATGATAAATGCCTGACATACATCTTTACTATTGCTACTCTGATCTGTTTGCTCACCTAATCACAAATGTTGCTACCCATTTTAGTTACTCTGTGGTACAAGCAATAAAACAGCAAAGTTATTTAGGCTTCTGCTTCATATATTTTTTAAAATTCTACTCTAAACTTAGACAATATTATGAAGTAAACTCCTGTGGAAGACTTTGTTAAAAAGATTATAATCTTGTTTGAATTTTTACTTCTTAATAGGGACAGTAGCATCAATACAAATTGTATTTAATTTAAAACCATACCATCTTCATTATAAATGCAAAAGGCTGTACCTGCACTTTCATTCTAATGTGTATGAATGCAGAAAATGCAAATACATTTTATTAGACAGTTTTAAAAACAGGGTGGCATACGTTTCAAAATATTAGCAGCCTATTTATTTACTTCCTTATATAGTAGAGCAGCATAGTTATCAATTTTGTCCTAGTCCATTCCTATCTGATTAGCACTTATACCAATCTATCTGAAAACTTAAATACATTTTCATTTGTGGTTTTATTTTTGTTCAGAATGTGACCTAGACTATCTAGTTTCTTTAATTTACTTTGCATGCCTAATACAACACAGTCAGAACCCAGCTGTAATGAGTGGTCCCTAAGGTCTTGTCTGTTATTTAAATTGCATATATTTTATTTTATTTGAAAAAAAATACATATTTAATTTTATTTGGAAAAAATGTGTGTGTGTGTGTGTGTGTGTATATATATATATATATATATATATATATATATATATATATATATATATATATATATATATATATATATATATATATATATATATATATATATATATATATATATATATATATATATATATATATATATAGTTAGACTTCGAACCTAGCAGATTTCAAAGCCCTGTTAAGAAGAATAAAAATGCAGTTTGCTAGCAACATACATTTCCGTGAAACAAACTCTGTGATACTACTGATTTAAAACATCTATGAGAGTTGAGCTGAACAAAAATGACTGACTACTAGAATGGTTTATCAAAAATTTTTTTATGGTTTTAGATGTATAATAAAATATCATTAATTATTTTTGTTTATTAACCAGATTAACCCATTTTCAGCAGAATTCCTTTGATGAAAATAAGGAGGAACATGCAATAAATAAATAATAATAATATAATATAACATATCACAATAATTGTTTTATCAAATTCACAACACAGAAAGCTGTACAGTTATGTTAACTATAGTTGAAGCAGCTGCCACACTAATTTGATGTATTTGAGTAACATTGGGTAGGCATGCCATGGTATTTCAGGAAATAAATATCTGATAAAAGATATAACGTGTAAATATTGTTACTAAGGCTTTGATAACCAGCTATTATATGTGCATGCTGCAGGATGGTATGTTTGGAATATCTATGATTTATGCATGTCATGTCATGAGATACAGACATGTATGTGCATGTGTTTAATGTTTAATACTTGTTAAGTAACCACTAATATTTCTTGTCATATCAGTTAAGAGGAAGCAAAGATGGTAAGAACTAGAAAAAGTGAGACATGACCGAGGATTCTAATTATATTTCATGGTGTAATTCAGATGGAGAAGAGAAGAATTACAAATGCAAGATAATGGGGAATATGTAATGTAATTAATCTGATTACAAATCCAGGATGATAATTGGGGCAGCAGTGTGCACAGGGTGGGCAAAATGAGATGAAGAGTCAGGAGGATCTTCTGTATGAGGAAGAGCCTTAAAGTGTGAGAATCTACTCACATAGTGATAAAACAGAGAAAGAAATGAACAACATTCTAAACCATGATAAAAATAATGATTACTGAAGTGGACAAGCCTGCCTGTACCATTGATGTGGGAAAATCAGTGGTCAAACATCATCGGAAGCAACATCAAATCCCCTTTTTTCAATTTAACATGGGGCCAGGGTGTTGTTTCAAATGTTATCACTTTTCCCTATTCAGTTCTACTCTTATCTTGTCTTTGACAGTCATGCATGATTGTCACAGCTCTTCTCTCATGTATCCCTTCCATTTCTTGGCTGGATGTCCTTTCACCTCTTCCCTCCTTCCTTTCTCACCAATATCATCTGCTTTCCAGTAGAAGTGACCAAACCACTTTATCTCTTCCCCTTGACCATCTCTGCTATTGGGATACTTCAGTTTCTGACCTTATTCCCTCATTTTCTTGTCTGGCCACAGTGTGCATACTGCCACCCACCTAAGGCACTTCATCTCTACCACATCAAGCTTCTTTCAACTGCTCTGCCTTCACTGCCCAGGTTTTTGTGGCTTACAGAAGAACCAGCCACACCACTAATTTTATATACATTAGTTTTCAGCTTATTTGGCATACTTCTGTCACATGCCACACTGATACCTTGTACCAGTTGGCTACAGTACCTCTGGCTGTAGCTTAGACCTCCATTCATACTTACCTTTCCCTCAAATACTCTTCAGAGCTACCTGAAGTTGTTAACTTGCTCCATTTTCTCTTCTGCCTCAGTTTTCAGTTCCTTTTAATTTCCCATATTTACTGCATAGGACATTTAATTTATTTATTTGTTTGTCTTTGTTTACTGGGAAAGTCCGACTGTCTAATACCCATTTTCAAAGGAGGCCCGGGGAGAAAAGCTCCATTTGCTTACATTGCATTATACTAAATTCCAGTTAAACACAGAGTAGTTACATTTCTATTTACATTTATACACAAACAGTAGTTGCATTTATACATTCTAAGATTTTACAGAGGTGGAAGTTACTAAAGAGAACGTCTCTTGTTTGCACTCTGTTGCAGCCCTTGTGTCTTCGGTTTTGTATTCTACTTACCTATCATTTGGTGAAGTTCCTACTCAGAATCTGTTTGCAGTCCCACATCTTTTGCATATAGCAATTTTCAAGATCTGCCTTCTTCAACCATTTTGGTAATGTAGTCCATCACCACTGTTAATAACTGGTCACACAAAAATACCTGTATCCAAAACTGAGTCCACTCATTTAAATGCAGGATTGTGATCCTAAAATGCCAAAAACAGAACTGAACCTACAGTTCAAATTATTGACTGTATCTTAGCCAAAAGTTCCAAAGTTCCAAAACATGTATTCTCTCTACTCTCATTAGGAAGTACTCCCAAAAGTGAGCTATGCCCTCACCTCGATTGATGTATTGAATCCCAAGAAGTCTGGTCCCTGAGAATCCATAGTTTTATTAGTGGAAGCCTGGACCTTCTAGCCTGAAGCCTGTCCTTTAACAGTGAATGTTTGTGCATAAGTTCTGATCTAGCGAATTTATGACTCTGTATCTCAGTCTGTTAATCCTGATTCCCTCCGTACATCACCTTTGCTGTCCCCCAAGCTCGTGCTACTCAATACTGACCCTTTTCTTCCCCATTTTTTAGCCCAGTACCTCTTACTGTCTCTAACTGATAGCTATCCCAAACAGTTGGTATAGCATCTTGACTATACTACACTCCTACCTCTAGCCTTATTATTCATCTACATAGGACATCTTAGTTACTAAACATTTCTGCCTCTGCACCTACCTCTAGCCTTATTACTTCTCTACATAGGACATCTTAGTTACTAAACATTGCTGTCTCTGCTCCTACCGCTAGCCTTATTACTCCTCTACATAGGACATCTTAGTTACTAAATATTTATGTATCTGCTCCTATCACGTAGTCTGTTTTTCCCTTCTGTCTATTTCCTGCAAATACCTATAAAGACACCCCTTTAACCTTCTTTTCTCCAATATTTCAAGCTCTGTTTTCAAACATAACTTACCTTACTGTTTTTTTTTTTGTTTTCTTTTCTTCTTACAGTGCTGCACAAGGGGACTGGGCCATCCCACTCTGTTCACCCTTGCTTTGCTTGGGCTCACTCCACTCCCCTACTCTACCCTACCCCATTCCCAACCACCCCATATCAATTATATTTATAGGTAACCTTAATGCCACCCACAATTAACCTACCAATCAACACAAGCCCAATCAGTAAAACTAAACTCACGTACTGTAATATATCCAATTAACAGACTCCTCAGTCAGCTTAACTATACACATTTCTAACTAATTTGCCTAACTTTCTCCAATAGCAAGCATCTCCTTCTTTTAATAGTCTTCTTTCCTGTAATACTGCTCTCTTAGTAGTCTTCTTTCCTGTAATGCTGCTTTCAAATTAACTCATAATGTCACTACTAACAATGACAAATAATAATAATATAATTTTCTTCTCCTCCTTCTACATCTCACACCACTACATCTAAGGCACAGTCTATTTAAAACCTCATCCATGACCTATATCCAATTACAAATATTATTCTGAAATATCCTGTAGCCTCTACGCTGTTAATACATTGGTACTCCTCAACCCTATAATCCTTTTACAGAAACACAATACTCCCAGTATAACACAACTCAGAACACAGTATAACTCTAAGTGTAGACTATTTTATATACATTTATATAGCACTACTACTTTACCTCAGTGTGGGACATCCACCCCAACCCTGGACTTACACCTGCTGCTTCATACTCCTGTAAACCTCACAAATCCCTGAATATATTTACCATTAACCTACAAAGTATTAGAAACAAGATCCCAGAATTCCATGCTTGGATATCCGATTCTAAACCTGATATAATTACCATAAAGAGAGATAGCTAAAAACCATACATAAAAGCCTCTGAATCCCTTCCCCCAAAGTTTCTCCTGCTTAAGATCAGACAGGTCCCACAAGAAAGACGGTGGAGTTGCACTTTTGTACTCCAGCACTTTTACCATCATCCCGTACTCTAGCTCTATTCCCCAGTTCTCTGCAGCTGAACTCATTATAGCACATCTAAAAATGAATACATTCAAAAGTCTTTGTTTGGTAGCCATATACATCCCACCAGGTAATAATATACCCATATTACAGGAAATCTTAGCCTGGACTTCAAACAACATCCGCAATGAAACAATAATTCTAGGCGATGTAAACATAAACTGGTTAGATCATGCAAATCCCTCACCAACTATACCCATTAATCTTTATAACTTCACTCAGCATATTACTAATATAATCCGACCCAAGAAAAACAACAAAAATGGTTCCATCCTAGACTGGATATTAATATCAGACCCCAGCAAAATTTCCTCAGCAAAAACCATGCCTTGCAATATCAGCAACCATCACCCTGCCTACGCAATATGCAATACCTCCACAACTTCAAGCCAACACCAATATAAACCCACCAGAAATCTAGCTAATGTCAACCCAACAACTTTTAATGAAATACTGAGCAAAATTAATTGAAGCATTTTAAAATTTCTACCCCTCGATGAAGCTGTTGAATTTTTCAATACATTTTTAAGTATACTCATTGAATGGCACCTCTCTGAAACAAGAGAATAAAAACAAATAATATTATCTGGTTATCTAGAGATACTAAAAAAAAAAAAAATTATGACTACTAGAGATAGAACATGAAAAAAATGGCATAAAAATAAAAACCCATTAGATCTCTGGCTATATAAACAGCTCTGCAATCAAGTAAAACATAAACACTACCTTTGTCTCCAAAACCATTGTAATCAAAACCCCCAAAAATTTTGGAACACTGTCTCCACTGTATTAAACCCTGGCACCAAGTGCAACCCTTGCCGTAATCCTGACAAAACTCCAACAAAAATAGCCTTGCTTTTCAACTCTTACTTTATAGAGACCATATCCAAACTTGCCATCACTTTTCCTCAAACTAGCCACAACAACAACCCAATACATACTCAGTACTCCTCAATAAACCCTTTTTCTTTCTCGCCTTTTCCTACCACTGCCATAACTAAACTTCTGCTAAAGCTCAAGTCTGGTAGTACTGCCCCAGACAACTTACCCCTAGAATATCTATAAATTTCATCCAAATCTATCAGTTATCCCATTAGCATTCTCATAAACAGATATATCCTAGAATCCTATGTACCCTCCATTTGGAAAAAAAATCCTACATCCTCCCCCTACACAAAGGTGGCAACAATACCAACATCTCTAATTTCTGTCCCATAGTCATACTATCCTTCATCTCTAAAATAATGAAAACATGCATTCAAACCCAACTTATGAATTATCTAATCCAAAATCAACTCCTTTCCACTACTCAACATAGTTTTCTGCCTGGACACAGCATCACTACTGCTCTCCTGTCCTTCTTGAACACTGTTAGCCATGACCATATTGAAGGTAAACTTGTCTCCGTACTCTTCCTCGATCTCTCAAAGGCCTTTAATACCATCTCCCATTCTGTCCTACTTTCAAAGCTATCACACCTGGGCATGTCCACTCCTGTCCTAGACTGGTTTACCAACTAACTTACAAACAGACAACAATGTACCAAATGGCTACACTCCTTTTTACCTTTCCTTATTACTTCCATTGGAGTTCTCCAAGGGGCCATCTTAGGGCCTCTTCTTTTCAGCATTTTCATTAATAACTTTCACTGTGCTCTCTCTCACGATTTTGTAGTTCAGTATTCAGATGACTCTACAATCATTTGCTCTGCCACCTCAGAATCAGAACTTCTGGCTAAGACCCACAACATTTTCGCCACAACCAAATTCTGGATGACCAACAGTCATCTTGCTCTTAACCCTAAAAAAAAAAAAAAAAAACACGGTCCTTATTTCACCCCCCCCCCCCCAAAAAAAAATATCACTATTAACAAATCTGATTTTATCATCTACTCTTTTAACAAAACTGCCATAGAATTAGTTCCGTATACCAAGCTACTTGGCGTTACCATAGATGAAAACTTAATATTTGACCAGCACATCCACAACAACATTAAAAAAAACTTACCAAAAATTTGCCACCCTTTATAGACATAAACACTTTTTAAACTACTCCACTAGAAAAACCCTGGCCTCAACATTTCTTCTTCCTTCTCCCATTCTAACAAACATCCAGTCCTGCTTAAAAAGTAAGATGGAGACCTGTTATAACAAAATTGCCAAGTTTGTAACTAATGCAAAATATTCATTCCATTATGACTGTTCACTACAATCCCTGAACTGGTTAGAACTCCCACAACATCTCACATACATACAACTATCTACAGCACACACAATACTCTGTAAACCTCTTGAATGCCCAGCTCTTACTTACATTTTGACTTCTTATCAACCTAGTAGGCATCCCAGATCTGAAAATCGATCTCTCATCTAAGTAAACAGAGCAAAACTCCCTGCTGGTCAAAATCTCTACTCTTTCCTATAGCTAAACTCTGGAACACACTTCCACCTGCTCTCTGGACCTATTAGTGCCACCTTATTCAAAAAGTCTCTACACAATATCTTTCTACTCAGTGGCTCTGCTCATGCACTATCTCCCAATCCTCTGTAACCTGATTACCTGCTTAATCTATCAATTCCATAATCATTATTCTCCCAACCCAAGTGTCACCCATAAAAAGCACCTTCTAGCTGATTTATATTCACCTGGTATAAGAATAATTGTATAACTATAAGTGCATAGTTTGTACGTCTTGTTTGCTCATTTTTGTTTTCTTTTGTACTGTTTACTGTGCCACAAGTAAAAAAAAATGTCTTCATAACTTTTTAGCCACATAATTTGTATAACGTTTCAAGTGAATTTTTATGTTTTTACCCTCTGTAATCCTTGTTTAACTAATGTCTGTTGTCTTATACTTTGTGGAGTTTTTCTCCCTAGGCCACCACTGAAAATGGGCTCATTTCAGCCCAGTGGACGTTCCTGGTCAACAAAAGCAAATAAATAAATAAAATAAAGTGAAAACCTTATAAACTAAATTGTCATAAAAATGAAGAAAAATCAAATTATACTTTACAGTGAGATACATTAAAAATTAAACTTGCTGAAAGTAACGTTCAATTAATTTGCTTCAGCAAACATCCCACTAATTAAGCAGTCATTGAGGGATTAATGTGCTCCCTTATAAAATATGTATCGGTTAAAAAACAGTGCAATGTTCTAGCATTCCCGTTGGGCCTGCAGAAAGACAATGGTGTAGTCTTAATGTTCAGCAAATGAAAAGATGCCCAATGCTGAGAGTAAGAACACTTTAATTCCAAAAACAGATAAAAACAAATAAAAACAGGTAAGCGCTTTCACGATTGCTCGCGTCTTCAGACCTTAACAAACAGTATGAGAAAACAGGCCTTTAAATACAAAAAGCTTCCAATTAATTAAAAACAATTAAAATTGTTAGGTGTTAACACTTATCAGTGTACCAAGTCTCTTTTTTTTAGGAGAGGCTTTAAAGCAACAGCATTATTCAAACCAGGTGGCACATATGCTTTAAAGCTGACAATCCATTTTAACTCAGCAAGTTCAGTCTCATTGCTCAAATCCCCTTCCCTTAAACTTTAAGTACTCTGTAGTACCAAGAACGTAAAGCTGTGACTCATACCAGCTTCAGATACATGTTTTGCTAATGCATTTGATAGTTTATAATTTTGTATATCACTCTGATGGTGCTGCGGTAGCGTTGCCGCCTCACAGTAAGACGCTGTCTGGTTCGATTCTCAGCTACAGCATCTTCTGCGTGGAGACATGCGTGAATGGGCATACCTTCATTGAAGGTTGTGCATTAGGGCTGGTAACTCGACACGTAAAAATCAACTACCAATCATTAGCAGACCGGAGTTCCGCTGTGGCGACCCCTAAGTGGGAAAAGCCGAAAGACACAAACAAACTCTGATGCTGCAGAATCCTGTCCTTAAACATATGATTTTTCTTCCCTATATAATATGAATCACATACATTACACTTAGCCATATAGACCAGATTTTCCATACAGCAGTCTGCATAAAAGGACAGATGCATAGGTTCCATGCTTAACGGATGCATAATCAAGTGTCTCATACACCTAAGAGACTTCAACTAATTATTTGTCTTTTTCACTACATTACTCTGCTGACATTATTGATTTTTTAGACATTACTGTGAGCAAAGATATGTTAGGTAACATGTCCACTAAAATGTACAGAAAACCATGCAGGAAAATTAACATCTTACATCGTTCTAGTATGCACCCATCTCACATTACTAGGAACGTGTTTAAAAATCAGGTTCTTAGGTGCATGAGATTGCATACTAATGCTGACTCTTTAGAGCAAGCTTTAAGGGTGCTAAAGGCAGATCTATTGAAGAGGGGCTATAAGGGCAGAAAGATAGATAAGGAAATTAGAAAACTGAATACACAGGCTGGTGTTAAAGTAAAACCCTACTTCTCTGACAGCTCCTCAAGTATAGTGAGGAACACAGAGGCTAACAGCACCAAGGGTGTAAATAGGGTCTGTTTGACCTATTCAGCAGAGGTTAACTAAGTGTGTGAAGTCATAAAGAAAAATTGGTCCAGCCTGATGACTGATCCCTCTATTAGTGAACATATAGAACCAGTTCCTAAGTTTTGTTTTAAAAATACCAAGAACTTAAAACAGCGACTCTGTTATAAGCACACTGAACCATATAGGCACCTCACCTCTCAGCGTAAGGGCACTCATGCATGCCGGTCCTGTAAGGCATGCAGTTATATATGGTCTGCACACTTGATTATGCATCCATTAAGCATGGAACCTATGCATCTGTCCTTTTATGCAGACTGTTGTATGAAAAGTCTGGTCTGTATGGCTAAGTCTAATATATGTGATTCATATTATATAGGGAAGTCAAATCATATGTTTAAGGACAGGATTCTGCAGCATCAGAGTGATATACGAAATAATAAACTAACAAATGCATTAGTGAAACGTATCTGAAGCTGGTATGAGTCACAGCTTTAAGTTCTTGGTACTACAGAAATTAAATGAAAGTTTAAGGGAAGGAGATTTGAGCAATGAGACTGAACTTGCTGAGTTAAAATGGATTGTCAACTTTAAAGCATATGTGCCACTTGCCTCTCCTAAAGAAGAGAGGCTTAGTACACTGATAAGTGTTAACAGCTAACAATTTTAATTGTTTTTAATTAATTGGAAACTTTTTGTATTTAAAGGTTTGTTTTCTCATACTGTTTGTTAAGGTATGAAGAAGCGAGCAATCGTGAAAGCGCTTACCTGTTTTTATTTGTTTTTATCTGTTTTTGGAATTAAAGTGTTCTTACTCTCAGCATTGGGCATCTTTTCATTTACTGAACCTTGTTTTTGGATATTGTAGATTCTACTACGTTCTCTTGCTGTAGTCTTAATGTCCGGAATTTATTTCTCAGAAGTCCAGGCAAACTTGAATGGCCTGTGGCTGACCAAGTTTGCTGACGATTGTAAATTTGGAGCAATAATTGAGTCACCCAACGATGTTAGGATACTGCAGACAGGGTTAACGCAGACAACTGATTCATGCCAAAGCTACCAAGTACAGCTAGATGCAAAAAAATGCTTTATTCCCTTTGGGAGAGCTGACATCCCTGCTAATTACATCATAGACATCACCACCCTAAGTGTAGACCCAGTGGTATGTGATCAGGGCACTCAGGTTAATAGCAACCTGCACTTTGACCACCACATATCCACAGCAGTAAGGAAATCCTTCTGTGTGGCACATCTTAAGTAAAGTAAAGGCATCACATCCGGATCTAAGGATGTTCTAATTTCATTATAATTGGCCTTCTTCAGACCAAGACTTAAGCTCAGTGCACCCTTTTACAAGTACCTCACCAGACACCTGCAGCAATTGGAGAGCCTATAGAGGTTAATCATGGTACACATGGTACAAATCACAAGTCATCCGTGGATAGACTAAAAGCCCTGTCACTGTATTCTGTGTACAACAGGTTGCTGTGGGATCATCTGTGTCTGGCTTACAGGGCACACTCTGACCCAGCCCTGATGGAAATCCTGCACATTCATAATTCAAACTGCACGAGGGTCACTATCTCCGGGAATCTTAACCTAGCCTCTGACATGAGCAGGTCATGCTGGAGTGATAGATATATCTCCCAGAGACCACCACTTCTCAGGAACAGGCTTCCAATTCATGTGAAATACAGCACCTTCATGACCCTCTTCAAACGTAACATAGATCAATGGATGGATGACAGCAGATTAATTTGGGGTGATGGTCATGTCTCTCCTGGACAGAGGAAGTCATTATTAACTATCATCGACATTACTTTTGCAAACTTCACTCACCCAACCACCAACAAGTGGGGCAACTTGGGATAAAAATGGTTAGACTTGTAAGGGCTCTATGGCCATTAACCTAGTAACCTTCTGTTAACATGTAAACCTATATACCACTTATAATGTTGTTGTTCAATCCAGCCTAATAGCGAAGGCATATTTAGGGTTTCTTTTCCATTTTTTTCTTTCTTTCTTGGTTCAAAGCATCTGTCATAATCCCTTTATCTGCTCAGCCTGATGCTTGCATTCCATCTGAAGTTCTTTTTTTGAAGCAACTTGCATAAGCAGTCAGTGGTAGTACGTAGTATTGATATCAAACATGATCTCTATAAATGTCATTAGCTGTCATGCAATATTTCCTCATGTAATAAGAGGTGTACTAAAATACAGCAAAATAGGCAAACAGTTTGCTGTGTTGAGCATGGCATTGGAATAGAGCCTGCATAAGAGTACATGTATGTCTTTTTGGTTGCTTTCAGGTGTCCTGCCTTTCCTTATTTGGAACTGTTTCAGGATACAACACCATGTGAATATTAATGTGGCTATGCAGTTTAAAAACTGGCTACCTTTCTGATATTTATAATACTTCATCAGAAGCTACTGTTGTTATGCCTGTAAATTTCTTAGGTCATTTCCTCTGACTTTGAATTCCCATGGATATGCATCACACCTTCTTCTTTGTCTTTTGACGAACACTGGTTTGCATTCATTCACCAAGGAATCATGTTGTCTGCATATTCAGTTCACCTGCATCTAGCTCTATCTTTAGAGAAACTCTTATAAGCTTTGTCTTTATGTAGTGTTGTTGACATTGGAAATGTTTGTATACTTGCTGGCTGGTCTGTACTTTTGATGTTTTAGCTTTGCTCTTTGCTCTGGGGAATGTGAATTGCTCCACCCTTTTCTTTTGATGCCCCGATAACCCATCCTCACAGTACGTGTTGAATTTTTGTATGCATTCCTATTACATTTTGCTATAGTGTTTGCTTTGTGATGTTCCCGTACAAAATAACCTTTAAAGAAATTGGGAATGAAAACCTGCAATGCTGGTGTTTCTATCCATAAGTACAGTTGACATCTCCCTTCATACATTAATTGAAATAGGGTACTCGGTGCTCATGGAGTTCCGTACAAAGCTGCACTTGTGCAGTGCCACTGCCTCATATCATTCCTTTTTTATCTTAATACTTCACACACACACACACACACACACACACACACACACACACACACACACACACACACACACACTCTCTCTCTCTCTCTTAAATAGTGTTTGCTGAGTACACCTTTTTTTCCTTAAAGGAAAACACCACCCTAGAACTAAAAAAAATCTGTTTTTTTCACTCTGTTTTCTGACCTATTTTAACACCTCAAAATCACTCAAGTACTTTATCTGTACTTTTAGCCTGTTTTCCACAACATGGCTACCAATGCGGCTTGATGTATTAACGTGATCTTGTTCTTCCTCAACCCTTTCTCTTTCCCATAATGCTTTGTATGACTCATGCCAGACATAAGGAAGTAACTGTGAATTCCCATGCTATTGACATATAATGGGATTTGTGTGAGTCACTGTCATCTTCAATACCTTCTGTAAAAGGACTGCATCTTTTTTGTGTCTAATCACCCTCATTTATGTTTGGTTCAGAGCTTGTTTTACACTATAATTAGAAGTTATCCAGCTGCAGCCAGAAAAGTAGCTAAATTGCAGGCCTTTGTTTGGGGTTTTCTTTTGTAGTCTAAGAGGAATTGACAGTCCTCTTTCCCCATACTACTGCAGAGGTTTTAAAACTGTCACTGCACTGAGAGACTCTTGCAGAATCAAGTGCAAGTGATGGGTCTATATTACATGCTGGAAGTTTTAAAACTTCAATGCTCATATGATCGACACCATATGAGCGAAGTTTTAAAACATCGAACATATAATAAAAATAAACGAAAACAAAAAACCCTACCAGAACGCTCAGAGCAGGGGGGCAAGCCCCCCCGTACCCCCCACACCCCCCGCTACTTAAATATACCAACTCGGAGATTGCACTACAGTGAAGTAAAGGAAAATATTCCCTATGGTGATCTCCTTTGAAACTTGCAAGATTTCAAAAGTTTGCTCATATGGTGCCGACCATGAAAGGACTCGACCTTTTGAAAGTTTGCATTCTGATATAGACCCTAATTGACAGCTCATAATGGAAAGGAAGGGAAGGGATTTCCAATATAAATCTCTTCCCCTCTGCCTGCAGTAGGAAGATCTATTTATTTATTTCAGTAGTTTCATTATTTTTTCTGGGTGCAAGTAGCAGAAACTGCTTGATTATTCTGGTTTGTTTTATTACTAGTAACAACTGATTTATCGTTGATTCTGCAAGTGTCTCTCAGTGCAGTGACAGTTTTAACACCTCTGCAGTAGTGTGGGTGAGGGACTGTCAATTCTTCTTGGACTACAAAAGAAAATCTTGAAAAAGTCCTGCAATTTAGCTACTTTTCTGGCTGTAGCTGGATAATTTAGAATATAGCGTAAAACAAGCTCTGAGCCAAATATAAATGAGGGTGATTAGAGAGCAAAGAAGCAGGCCTTTTATAGAAGGTATAGAAGATGACAGTGACTCACACAAATCAGATTGTGTCAATGGCATGGGAATTCACAGTTACTTCCTTATGTCTGGCATGAGTCATGCAAAGCATTATGGGAAAGAGAAAGGGTTGAGGAAGAACGAGATCACATTGATACATCAAGTCCCATTGGTAGCCATGTTGTGGAAACAGGCTAAAATTACAAATAAAGCACTTAGAGTGATTTTGAGGTGTTGAAATAGGTCAGGAAGCAAAGACAATGTGAAAGAAAAACAGTTGTTTTTAGTTCTAGGGTGGTGTTTTCCTTTAATGTATTTCTTATTTGATTATCTGGAAAGTCAGACTCTGTAGTAGCCCATTTTCAGCAAATGCCCATGGAGAACTGATGCAAAGTATAAGACAGCATTTTAAGAACAATAATTTGGCAGTGTTTAAAAGTAATACAAAACACAAATGCAATTGGAATACTTATACAGAATGAGACATAGTATTAAAACAATAATAATATACAAGATATATGACAAAGATTTACTAGTTGGCAAAATTTTAACCAGTTTAAAGAGAAATTACAGGTAACTTAGAATAATGCAGACTGCAACTAAAATATGTAGTAATAGAAAAGCAGGCTTCGGGTACATTTAGAGAGAGCATATGAGAGACATTGATACAAGTAAGGGAATATCTGAAGAAGAGAGAGTATGGAGATGTAAGGTATGAATAGGTATTTGTTCACAATTAAGGATGTTGTTTATTCTGGTGTTGAGCAAGAACAGGATTTGGAAATGTCACTTTTGTTCTTGTTATGTTTGTCATTTTGCACTGCTTTGGCCACTGCTAAAATTGCTACATTTCAGTAACCCTGGGAGCTTGGGGGTTTACAGCACTAACAAAAAACGTACTGTATTTTGTGTCGACATTGCCGTTTCTGTAGCAATTATTTGATATTAAGAACACTATGCTTCCATGTGTAATTGTTTCTTATGAACACAAAGCAATGATTGCAATTTACACAGCCAGGTTTTCAGTATTTTTTCAATTACAAATTGGTGCACTAATGGATGAATGCTACACCAGTTGATCAGTCAGTTTTGTGATAAGTGAAATACTTGTGTGATAGCCTTGGCTTTTTCCATGTATTGCTAGCTCACTGGTTATATGACTACAGTTTAACATAGGTTCATAAGAGATTCCTAGGCTAACAAGCCTCCCATGCCTTTTTAATCTTAGCCATGTCTCTCAAATGCATTGTGCAGGTTGTGGTAACATCTGTAATACAGGTTTAGCATGTAAATACATTTGCTAGAGTGTGGGTTACTTAACTGTTACACATCCATTTTCGAGGGTTCATTTACACGGTGTCATGGAAGAACTCATTTACATGGACAGTGAGCCTGTTCCTTTGTCTGTGGATCATTTGTGACACAAACATACTTCTCTAACGTGCTCTGTTAGTGCCATAAGCCAAAGTTCAGATTCTTGATCTGGTGCTGTTTGTTTTGTGCATGTGCTACAGATACATCATGTCTAAGCCAGGCAAAGATCCCCTCTCAGAAACCTATAAGAGATTCAGTACAGAGACAGAGCCTTTAGGTGATCAGTGTAAGTTCATAGGTAGGTAATAGGCTATCGGCCCTAGGGCCTCTACAAGCCTAGCCAAAAAGGTACCCTGGCTTTCGCCACCCAAGAAAATTATTTTCCTGTGCCCCTGTCGAGAAGAGCCACAGAGGTGATCCCTGGGGTGAATTTCCTGTTTCCCATCCAATCATCAAGATTTTTTTGAAGAGTGCTAATGAGGAGCTTTGTTTGATATAGATAGGTAGTTTGTTCCAGAGTATGGGAAGTCTCTGGGACAGGAATCTATCCCTCCAGCATGTTCTGTTTATTGTGGTGACAAGGTTTCGGTCCCTAGAGCGTGTAGCTCAGAGGGATTGGGATTTTTTTAAGTGAAGCATGTCCAACAGCTCTGGGTTTGACATAGCTTTGTATGTTAGGCAGAGATTGCCTCTGAGTAGTCGATATGTGATGGAGTAAAGCTGGAGTTTTTTGAGATGGTCTGCGTAGGGCATCTGTTTGAGGCCAGTAATCCTCTTTGTGAGGTATTTGTGCAGCCTTTCCAGTTGTTGTAGATGTCTTGTGAGGTACATACCAAAAGGGGCATTGTACTCTATAATGGGTCTTATGAGTGACGAGTAGAGGGGAACAATGACCTTATTTTTTCCTGGATGGGAAAACTTTTGTGATGAGGTGTGCCACGTAGAAGGATTTTCTGACTACTGTGGCGATGTCATTATCAAAGGAGAGACTACTGTCCACTTTTGTCCCAAGGTCTCTTATCATACTTTCGGTGTTAAGTAGACTACCACCTATGTGGTAGCTCATGGGTACAGAGTTTTTACCAAAGGGGATGACAATGCACTTTTTGGCATTGAGCTTGAGGCCATGGCTTTGACACCAGGCATCTGTCTTAGTAAGGCCCTTTTGTAGGATGTCCACATCATTAGGAGTTTCAATTATGGCTCCTAGTTTGCAGTCATCTGTGAACTTCATTAGCCAAAGACCTTCTGTGTTAGCCTGTACTTCAGAAAAGTAGATACCAAATAGGAGAGGACCCAAGACTGAACCCTGTGGTACTCCAGTTGTCACTGGTCTGAAGTCGGATTTGGAGTCTGCTACTTTCACAGTGTGGGTTCTGTCAGTGAGCCAGTTGGCAACCCATCTTGTGACATGGGGATTTATACCTAGTTTAGTGAGTTTATCTATAATTCCAGAGTGGGGGATGGTGTCAAAAGCTGTGGCAAGATCTAGATAGGCTCTGTGAACCACCTTACCTTCGTCTACAGCTTTGGTGACTGCTTCAAAGAAGTCAGTCAGGTTTAGGAGACATGATCTGCCTTTTACAAACCCGAACTGGGTGGAGTCCAGAGTTTGGAGATTACCAATGTCTTTGTTTATAAGTTTCAAGATGATACGTTCCATGGCTTTGCAGACCAGGCTCATTAGGCTAATGGGGTGGCAGTTCCCGGGGTCCGTGGTGGCTCCCCCTTTGTGGAGTGGGATAACCATCGCTGTGCACCATTCAGCAGGCACAAAGCCTGAGGTGAGGTTATGATTGAACATGGTGCTTAGGTGGGGTGTCAGTTTATTCTGTAGTTCATGTAGAACGCAGCCTGGGATGTTGTCAGGTCCCATGGATGCTGTGTTCTTGGCTTTGGAGAGTGTGTTTATTACCTGTGCAGCCATGATTACAGGAAATTTGCATTCTTCTGATATAGAGATAGGTTCAGTGCTGACTTTACCCCCTCACCCCCTAAAGGACCTATCTGCCAGGATGTTGGCAATATCAGTTAGTTCTGTATATTTAGTGCCATTGTGCTGTAACTCAGAGCAGATCTGAGTGTTGCCATTGAGATTCTTGACATAGCTATAGAATGCTTTGTGGTTGTCTTTAGAGTCAGTGGCGATTTTGTTTTCATAAGTAGCTTTGGAGGATTTTATGAGGGATCTCAGCTTCTTACTGAGCCTGACCAGGGAGTTCTTCCAGTCATGGGATTTTACTCTTTTTTGCAACAGTTTCTTTCTTCTGTTGTAGAGTTTGTTTATGACAGGGGACCACCAGATTGGCTTCCTTTTTTTTGGAGGATAGCATCTTGGTTCTGTTAGGGTTAGCACGATCCATGCACTCGTGTAAGTGCTTATAAAGTGCATTTGTGTAGGATTCAGCAGTCGTACCTCTATTGTCTGCTGCATGGGTGTTGTGAAATTTGCCACTTCTGTCTTAAGAAGCATGAAGTTGGCTTTGGAGAAATTTTTTACGGTGGTTACCCTAATGAGGGTGGGATGTGGATGTCTAGGCTGATTAGCTTGTGGTCGGATCTGACCAACGAGGAATTGACCTCTGGTGTGTAACACCAGTCACCCATGTTGGTAATGATCAGGTCTAGGATATTGCTGCCCCTGGTGGGGGTGTGGATAAGTTGATCCAAGGCATTGGAATTTATGAATTCCAGAAAATGTTGAGCAAAAGAGTTGGTACATGAGTAGTTTTCCCAGTTAATGTTGTGGTAGTTGAAATCACCCATTATTAGGGTATCGGGTTGTACCCTAATATTTTCCAGTGTATCAAGAAATGAGGAGTCGGAATCCTGGGGCATGGTGGGGGAATCTGTGGCAAGTTATAGTTTGGATTGTGGTCTTGCCCAGAGTTAATTGCACTTGGATAATCTCAGATGCATTATGCTGAGCAACTAGCCTGGAGGTGTGGATATCCTTAATGAATATGGACACTCCTCCACCTTTAGTATTTCAGTCCAGGTTAGGTGGCTGAAAGGTGTGGTATGAATTATAGCCTGGTAATGCAGGGGTGCTCTCTGGAGCCTTGAACCAGGTCTCTGTCAGTGCACAGATGTCAATGTTTTCCATTTTAAGGAGTGCCTTGAGTGAATGCATTTTGAGGTTTAGACTTCTAGCATTGAGAAGCATTACCCTCAGATTTTGCTTGCTTGAACCTGTTATGTTGGTGAATTTATCATTTCAACCTTGTCTAAAAAAGGCACTATAGGGGGGCAAGAGCCTTAGCCAGTATCCAGAATCCCAAGGGTGACAAGTGCAGGCCATCTCTGGCAAAGCATTGTGGTCTATCGATCATGTCATCCCAGGCATTCAGATACTGGATCCCCTTAGAATGACACCAGAAGCTTAGCCAGTTGTTGAAGTCAGTCATTTTGTTCTTGTATTGTGGTATCATTCTGGATGATGGCAGGATGCTACTCAGGGCTAGGGTCATACCTGCCTAGGCTACAGGATCGGAGAGCTCCTCCATGTCTCTTTTCATGTAGTCCAGGGAGGTAAGTCTCAGATTATTCACACCAGCCTGGACAATGACAGAGTCATATTTGTACTTGTTGTGGAGTGACCTGAGTGCGTGCATTATGTGGTGGATCCTGGCACTCGACAGGTAGCTGACAGTAACTTTCTCCTTGTTTAGCCCAGTGAGTGGAACATCAGTGTGCGTGACTATAGAGTCACTTATGACTAGAGTGTTGGGTACGTTGTTATGCCTTATGGGCTGTGGTTGAGTGGCACACTGAGTTTGTGGGTGGTCTATATTACCAAATCGAAAATCCCTTTATGCAAATACCTAAACGCCGACACCTATAATGTGAACCACAAAAAACCCGAATGCACTAAACAGGGAAATAAATAAAATAACGAACTGTCATAGTCGGCCAACCCCACCACCTGCTACATACTACCTATCCAAACAAAATAATTAAACCACATACTTACACTAACTAAACCCTACTTCTAACCTAAAGTAAAGCACCAAAACCCCACTTCCAACACTACATTAAACCCCACTTACACAACTATCTATGCACTATCCTTAGCCCCTCCCTAATCCTAAGGTCCGTAACTACCGCACACTTCCCCTACAGACATACACCCCAAAACAATAAATAATACACATACATACAGTTAAATAAATCCCTACTTCTAACACTACACTAAATCTTACATACATTACCAATCTATTCACTTACCTTAACCCACATCCTAACCCTCAAGTCCTATCTGTCACACACTTACCTTACGGAGCTATACCGCAGACGGGCCAACCATTACACTTCGACATTTAAATTTTTGCTATTTTGGACATTTGGCTTTTCTGTCTTTCGAGCAGTCCATGTCGCTCTTTTTGTATTCGCGATTACGGTCTTTCAGTCTGGTAACAGGAACCTGTTTGTGGGCTATGTCTCATTTGGGTTGTGGGGGGGGGTTGCATGTGTTTCTAATTTGGAGGTCTCTGTTGCTTGAGCAGAGTTTTATTGAGAGCCTCCATGAATGTAGGTGTGTGTTTTGTGTTGCCATGTGTGTGTTTTGGTAGTTTAGCTTTTTAGGAAGTATGTGATGAGTGTGGTGTGGTGGAAGTGTTTACCTTCTCCTCTTGACTGTCTAGTCCAGTCTTGGGTGAAGAGAGCTTTGCTTCCAATTTGGCTATATAAGTGCATCTCTCACAGGTTGTAGTGTTGGGTGGTAGGAGGAGAGGGTTGTCTGTGTACATGAGGCAATTGTTGCATTGCCCCAAGATGCCCAGATTCATCAGGTAGACAGGAGAAAACACCAGGAACTGACCCTTAGACATGCCTGGATAGGTGCTTATTTATTAAGTACTGAAAACTGTTTTCCTCTAGACAAGTGAGGAAAGTTGAGCGCTGTAATAATTTATTGCTTATTTAGTGCTTAGAACGAGTTCTGAACAAGTGCTGAGCTCAACGAAACAGATTGAGTGCTAAAACTAAAAAACTGGCTAGTTCTAAGGGAAACTTTGAAGAGCAGACTTTATCGCGCCAGGAATAGTTTAACCCTAGCTAAGCGGCAATGCATAAAGTGTAGTTTTTTTTTTTTTTTTTTAATAACAGTAGCAAATGAGCAAACTGATTTGAACAAATTAACCAATAAAAAGCTAAAAACTGAGCCCCGTTCCAGCAGTCTTCGATCAGACATGTTTTGACTGCACACTTCTGCCACTAGGGTGCATGGGAACCTTCTCCAAAAAAAGATGGTCTGGATTAGTGCTCAAGTTATACAAACAAAGCTAGATTCAGCAGGCCTGAATTTAGTCTGTGCTACAGCAAACAAGGCGTACCAATTTCAGAAGGAAACATTTCAAATAAGCAGGCACAATAAGCCTTTAACCAGAAACTCCTAGCTCAGGGCAGAATCTACTCTCTCCTCCCACAAGAGTTCAGACCACACCTTCTTAATGTAAATTAACTGGCCCGAAGCCCAAGTGCTTAAACCAGAACTAATACACTCTTAGAATAACAGACACTAAGCCTTCAATCAGCAACTCCCAACTTAGAAGGATGTAGCTACCTGTCCTGCCACAACAGTGCAGACCACAAACCTTCTTAATGTAAAACAACTAGTCTGAAGCCCAAGTGCTTCAACCAAAAGCTTAGAATAACAGTTACAATTTAATCAGGCTAGTAACAAGCAGTAATAAATGCAGCAGAATAAATGCAATAAAGTAGGAAGAAACAGAAATACAGTACAAGCAGATGAATAAAGTGCATTTTTTTATATAATAGAAAACAAGCAATCTGATTTAAACAAATTACCCAATTAACCAGTAAAAAAAGCTCAAAACTTAGCCCTGTTTCAGCAGTCTTCAATTGGACAAGTTCTAACTACACACTGCTGCCACTAGGGTGCAGGGGAACCTTCTCCAAAAAAGGATGGCCTGGATTAGTGCTCAAGTTATACAAACAAAGCTAGATTCAGCATGCCTGAATCTAGTCTATGCTACAGGAAACAAGGTGCACCAGTTTCAGAAAGAAACAGTTCAAATAAGCAGTCACAATAATCCTTTAACCAGAAATTCCCAGCTCAGAAGGGCAGAATCTAACCTGTCCTCCCACAAGAGTGCAGACCACAAACCTTCGTAATGTAAAATAACTGGCCTGAAGCCCAAGTGCTTAAACCAGGACTAATACACTTTTAGAATAATAGTCACTGAGCCTTCAGTCAGCTATACCCAGTTTAGAAGGATGTAAGCTACCTGTTCTGCCACAACAGTGCAGACCACAAACCTTCTTAATGTAAAACAACTGGTCTGAAGCCCAAGTGCTTAAACCGAAAGGCTTAGAATAACAGTTACAATTTAATCAGGCTACTACCAAGCAGTAATAAATGCATCAGAATAAATACAATTGAGTACTTTTAAGAAGGGGCAAAAGCAAAATAAAGTGCAATTTATTTTCTTCTTCTGCTTATGCAGTGAATTTTCTTGGTTAGAAACGTTTACCTTTGTGATTCTAACAGTTCAAATGTCTGGTTAAATACATGTCAAAGGGAGCCATGTATAAATTGATAGGTCTAAAAAGGGTCTGTGTAGAGTGGTACTTTTCTTCCTTGGACGTGGATGACATACTATTCCTATAAATTGGGACATGTAGAATGATTTTGTTATTCTCCATTACATTTTGTTCAAATGCCACATATGTTCCTGGAACCCTTACCATGGGGTCTATTTTTAGATTCATTTTTTCGATGGACTAATTCACCTGGGTTGATAGTTTCAAAAAGGACATTATAATGTGTTTGTCATTGCAGTGAGTTTTAGACCATGGCTTCATCACCAGTCATCTGTGTTAAACCCATTTGCCAAATGTCTGTGACTTGGGTGGCAATCAAAAATAATTCTCAAATTACATTAATCTGCAAAGCTGGTGAGCCAGAGGCCTTCATTATCAGCCTTGACTTCATAGAAGTAGTTGTTAAACTGGAGCAGGCTGAGCAGAGACTATGGGGTACTGTGATGAGGTCTGCTGTCTTGTTGGAGGTGGTCTCAATGATCCAGAATTAATGGGTCATGTGTATGAGCCAGTCAGCAATCCAGTGATTTGCATAAGAATTACCCCAAGTTCAGACAGCTTGTCAGTGTCTGAGCAGGGTATTGTATTGATTGATTTACTATGCACTGTTTTACTCTCATCCATTGCCTTGGTGAACCTTTCAAAGAAGTATAACAGGTTAACTAGGTATGACCTTCCGTTAACAAAGCAATATTAGGATGCATCAAGAGCCTGTAGATAGCCACTATACTCTTGTATCCTTTCAAGGATAATTTGTTCTATTGCTTGGCATATTTTCTTGAATGACTGATGAGTCTGTAGTTCCCTGGTTGAGTTGATGGTCCAACCTTTTGGGGGGGGGGGGGGAGAACAATTGTGAATCCACTTGGAATGTAGTCTGTTTTTAGACTGCAGTTGAAAAGTGCTTCAAGTGCTCTTGTTAGGTCATATTTTAAACTGTTCAGGAGGTAACCAGTGATGTCAGGACATATGGGTGCAGTATCCTTTGCTTTAGCAAGTGCCTGCAGCCTATGGACCCTAGTGATAGATGGGTGAAGTATTTTGTAAGAGGCTTTCACCTGATGAGCGGTGGGTGGTGTTAAAGTTTGGGCATATTTTTCAGTCTGCAGATTTGCTATATATATGCATCTCTGCAGTTTTTAATACTTGAAACATTGTATGAAAACTGCACCACTTCCACCTGCCTCACCTCATTCTCCATAACACTGTTTAAAGTGTGGATTGTGGTTTCTTTCCCAGTGGAAAAATTACACATTTGTAGTACTGACTGGCAGTTTATGGTGTTCTATAACCTATTCTGCTATAGGCATAAAAACGGTTCCACTTATGGGTGCATCAATTGACCCAGATAGGAGACCGAAAACTGTTCGAACTTGAGTCATTGGGTCCTTGGGAACATGTCATGTGCTTTCTCTAAGATGGACTCTTTCTCATCTATAGCTTTTTCTCAACTGTCTCACTGCAAACACTCGGTCATTTGTGCTGCATCCTAATCTGAATATGAACTGCTCATCTCCCAACTTACATTCTATTACCTTGCTTATGCGTTTATCAGTTCCCCTCTCCCTAACTCTTATGCAGTGTGAAAGGAGTTTGATGCCTCTATACTGCTCACAGTTGCGGATGTTCCATTTGTTCTTGTACATTGGCACAAGTATGCTTATTCTCCAGTCACTTGGGATATTCCTTTCTCTCCATGCTGCTACAAGTACCCTCAGGAGTCATTTCTCCCCTATCTCAGCCCGGCATCTTTATGATATCTGCTCTGACCTCATCTGAACCTGCTGCTTTCCTTGACTTGATTTTCCTTAGTGATATTCTTACTAATTAGAGGGGGGTGTCCTGTTCATCTCATATAGTAGCCTGTTTCTGGGGCAGTACACCATCTGTGGGTTGTAATCATTCCTAAGCTGCTGGAAATGCTCCTTCTGTCTGCCTTTGATGTCCTGCAGGGGTTCAGGTGCCTAGGCAGTGTGATATTTCCCTATGGTACATTTGGTTGGGGACACATGCCTGAGGTGACATTTAGCTGCAGAGAAATATGGCTGTTGTGAATTCCCTGTGGGCAAAGAGAAGAATGCTGTGCCATGCCCACAACTTCAATTACTAAATGCACAGGGGGAAATAATATCCATGGCCCCCAAGGCAACACGAGACAGCATTAAGCATGGCAGGCATCAGCAGCAGGCTAACCAGTAGGCATGTCCGTGGCAGTAACAATGCAGTACAAAATGGGCAGCACCTTTATAATTGGTGTGTATGAACCACTACCCCCTTTCACAGTATCTGAAGAACATTACTTAAAATGCATACTGGAGCCTAAATGTGACTACAGTAGCCTGCAGGATATTCTCCATGCTTTAGCACACTTCTACATGTTGTAGTTACATAAGCATGTACTGTACACTGAGCACAACATTCATTATTTCTGCTGTCCCCATGCACATAGTTATTAAAGCTGTGGGCAAGGCAGTGTGTGCTTCTCTTTGCCCACAGGGAAGTCACAAAAAGCCATATTTCCCTGCAGTTCAATGTCATTTCAGCCATGTGTCCCCAGCCATATGTACCATGGGGAACTGGCACGCTGCCTAAGCGCCTGAACTCATCCTGCAGACTGTTGAGCATGTTATTGCTGGCATCCCTTATGAAGGGTGCCTGCCTGTCTTCTTTATCTTTCTGTCTTGGCCTTGCAACCTGATGTAATTTCTTTGTGCCACCTACTGAGTCTCTTTGCAGAAGCTGCTAGAATGTTTCTAATGCCCTTTTATTTGATATTGCAATTCTTTCCTTAACTTATTTGTTAGGCAACCTGTACTCCTTCCTAGCCTGGTTGGTCTTTTCTATCTCCCACTTTTTACTGCACTCCTTGTTTCTTTTCCTTATGTATCTTATTAACATACCTGGCTCGGCCACATATCAGTTCTGTAGTCCTCACACATGCTGTTTTGAGGTGCTGGCATTTTTCTTCAAGTACACCTATTTCCTCCTCTTCTTGCAGTGCTGGAGCCCTGAGTAATTCCTTGAACTGTTGTACCTTCTCTCCAGTCAACTTCCAGGTCTTCAGCCTGGTGTCTGTTGACCTTAGAGCCTCTCTGACCACTGCTTGCAGCTGATTGTGGCAACCAGTAGTTTATGATGTGGGCCAACTGTTTCACTGGGGATGACTGTGCAATCATTGATTATATCCTAGCACCCTGTCCTTACTAGGGAAAGTCTGCCTGAATTGCATGTTGCCCAGTCTTGCATGTGAACTTGTGACTGTCTCCCTTTCTGACCCATGTGTTGGCTACTACCAAGCCATTTGCCAGACAGAGAAGTCTAGCATGGTCTCTCCCATATTCCTGTTGCCCCACCCATGTGGAGCCAGGCAGTCCTCATATCCTGCTCCGTCTGTCCCGATATGTGCATTCAAGTCACACGTTATCAAGACCACTTCATGCTGTCCAGCTTTATCTAGTAGGTCCTGTAGATGTTGTCTGAATTCACTCTTTTCTTCACTATCACAACCCTGCTGTGGGTTAAAGGCTGAGATTATGAATACTACCCCATCATTACACTGGAATCTGACTGCCATGAGTCTGTCACTAGTTCTGATTATATCCCTCACTGTCTTCTGAAACCTTTCTCTCACCACAATTCCCACACCATTTCTAGCCTGTTGTCCTCCTTAGTAGTAGACTTGGCTGCACTGCCCTTCCATCTTGTCTCCTGGATACATAGGATGTCCAGCCTCCTCCTTACCATCATGTCACTCATTTGGAAACTGTGTCCTTTCAGTGAACCTACATTGAGTAGTAATTCTCAGTTCATGTTTGGCTGGTTCATTGGTTATATGTCCAGCTTTTGCTCAACAGAGCTATCAAAGGTAACCCAGGCTGGGCAACTACACACAGGCCAGCCAGTAGCTTATTGACTTATGGTTGCTGAGCTTTATGGCGGGCACACAGCCAACGGGGGCACATACACACTTTGTGGAGTGCATTCAAACCTTACAATAATCTATGTTTTTGGTAGTGGATGAAAAGTAATAGGTGTAAGCAGTATTATTAACTTTGTTTCCACAAAAAAAACTAGGAAGCATGGTAATATCATAAAAGGAAAAAAAATCTTTAAAGTATATAATGAGCGGTGAAGGCGTTGAAAAGGTGCAGTGAGTACTAGACACATGACCAAGAGTCATATAATTTATTCCTAACAGTATTTGACCAATTGTCAGTAGTGATTAGAGATCCTGATGCAAGGTTGTTACTCATGAATTAATGGTTTTACAGTGGTATTGCAGAAGAAAGGGGATCCCGGTGGTGCTTTGTATGTTGTTAGTTATGCATTACAGGTGATCTGTATGCCCGAATACACAGCAGTGACTTCACTTCTTCTAACAAGTTCTGGCTAACTCATGTATGTCTGTCTGTCTATTCATCTTCTGGAAGATGAATTTCACATGAAGTATGCATACCTGTCAGATTACATTGTGTTTTAAACTGTACTTGGGAGCCAGAATGATACTGCTGTGTGGTGTCATGCAGGGAGCAGGGTATTTACTGTACACTGTACTGTATATTTTACAGGTGTATAAAAATACCACAATATGGTGTGAACAAGTCAGTGTTGTCCATAATGCCTGCCTTCCATTTGGTGACGTGCCTTTTTTGATGTGACTTGCATAAGCAGTCTGAATGGTACACATATAAGGAAACCAGTAATTGATAGTCATATGGTACAGTGCAATAGTCATTGCATAAATATGGATGTATATCTGTTTTGAGCTACCTTCTGGTGACCTGTCCATGCTTAGATGTCACTGGTGACACAAGCACCATGTGATTATTAATGTTTCTTCATTTTAAAAACTGGTCTCCTAAGTGATACTGCTCTTACCTCACATGATGCTATTGATAAGATTCCTGTGAATATACTAAGCCGTTGTCTGTGAGTTAGAGTTCCCAATCATATGCATCACACTTCTGTTGCTGAACAGTCAATTGAAGTTACACTGAGAAGTCATGATGTCTGTATAATGAATTCATCTCCTCAGCATGATACCTGTTAGCTCAGCTTGCTCCTTCCGATACTGAAAGCCAGAGTCATTGTTATTCATCAGGCTTCAGAAGTTAATTCACTTGTAGGTGCTAAGATACCTGAAAGGTGTCTTATCTACATAATTGCTCTGGATTCTAACTTTAGAGCATCTCTTATAATCTTTATCTTTATGCAGTGTTGTTGCCATGGGCTGTTTGTACATTTGCTGGCTTGCCTGTAGTTTGTTTCAGCTCAGCTATTTAAAACCCAAACTTTGTCCTTTGCATTCTTTACTTTTCTTTTTCTGAAGCCCTAGCCCATCCCTGTGATACATATGAGTTGTTGATTGTGTATAATCCTACTAAGTGTTCTCATCTCATTTGCTTTGTTGATGTTCCTATGCAAAATGGCCTTTCGTGCTTGATCCCTGCTGTAAGAACTAAATTCATATGATAATTGAAATGCAATAGTCATGATTACACACACACACACAAAAAATGACGGTGATATAAAACATTTTGTTTGAGGGAGTCTGATTTATTTAGCTTCTTGAGGAAATGTGTGACATTTTGGATATCAGTGAATACAAAAGCTTGTTGTGGCAGCATACAATGGAAATCAATATTGAGAGTGAGCAAGAACAGTATGCACACTGGAACAGTGACAGTAGGCACTGCATAGCATGAAGTAAAGAATATATTCAGTTGTATCACAAACAGCATACCAACAATGAATATGTGCACATAAAAGCTGTAGTACCTACAAATATAAGGAGACATTAGTGGCATGCTAAGGGACAATAAGTCAGAAGACTGTAGTTCTGTGTAATGCAAACATGAATATTCTGATTAGAGTATTAATTTGCAGACATAGCTAGATCCATCAGTGGCCGAGATGAATTGTAATCTGTGTACGTTACAGGGAGTACATAAACAACTTTATGTTAAGGATTGCTAAAATCATTTTTGAAATATGATTTACTGTGAACGTGCTATTCAGATGATAGGAGTAAGGAGAGAGATGGAGAGAACACTTTTACTGGCACACCAGGTAGACTGCAAATCTGTTTATCTATTGTCATGCAAAGCTTACTAAATAGCTGAACCTAGCAGGGTCGGAAATGTGATACTCTTGCTAGCTGAGGGTTGGAATATGGGAGGAATAATTTTCTTGGGTGGCGAAAGCCAGAGTACCTTTTTGGCTAGGCTTATATAGGCCTTAGGGCCAATAGCCTAGTACCTACGTATGAACCTATGAGTAATCTGAGAAGAAACTGAAGCAGATCAAAGTTGAATGGTTAACAAAGTCTGTTATCTTAGCAATGAGCTGGCAGTTCTGGTAGCATTTTTCACGGAATGTTTAACACATAAGCAGGAAACACATTTGTAAGAGGCACTGTGATAGTAAATGATACTTTTACTGAGGCCACTCAAAATTAGCTGCTCTTCTGTGTTCATCCATTCTAAGCACATTAAACTGTCATGTGACAGTCCAGCTATGGGTATTATATTCTCAGAAACAGTGGACTTGCAGTGTATTTTGGTGAAGATTTTTCTTTAGAAGAAAACCAACTCTCATCAGGGTTTCAGTGTCTGCCCCCAGGAAGACAGTCAGGGTTGCAAACATAATAAAATTAATAGTGACTACTTCTTTCTGGTACATACAGATTTGCAATGAGCCAAACTTAAGAAAAAGTTAAAATATGTCTTTTCCAACTTTTTTTTCCATTATTGTCACTGCTGGTAATGGAGATACTACATTAATCCCCGACTAGCATACTTCTCTTGCGCTAACCTGTGGCTCTGTTCTTGCAACTAAAACATAAATTAGTGGTTTATCTGTGCCTGAACACTAAACCAAAAATATTAGAGAGGGTCAAAGGCCTAAAATAAGGGGCATTTTTAAAATAGTACTGTAAATCATTTAAAATCCTAGTAGAAAGCCAAGCTTTGCATCATCACACAGTTTCATTACGAGTGATAAGAAATATGAAACTGTAGTCTGTCTTTACTGATTAATTGCAATCATCATCAATTTACCAGAAAATTAGACAAAAACAGGGACAGCTAAGCGGTATGGAGGTGAAGGGAGACATATATGCCTTTGACACTTGTGTTGTGGGTTGCTCAAACTTGTGGTGCATGTTCCTTGTATTGTCATTGCTATAGTCTGCAATATTGCAAATGGCGACAGGAGTCATTCGCTTATGTTCATTATGACAATTAGATGTTCAGACAGCTGCTATCCAGACAGAGGGAAGGAGTGCTTCATCTTCTTCATCATGGTGGCTCAGGTCTCTAACAAGTTCTGAGCTCTTCCCAGCTGTCTTGTGGTAGCGACTTCTTGTCACTATTTGCGGTATCTGTGGGGTTTGCTAGAAATTTACTTGAAATGCCAAAGACTGTGAGAAACACTTATCAGGTTGTTTTGTAAGTCTGATCTGAGACCAGTCACGATATTACTACCATGTACGGTGGATTTTCCAAGGGCTTGAAGTGAAATGCAACAGGTAATACTGTGGTACATAATCGAACATCCAGAGCATAACTGGTACAGATTAGAAAATATAGATTTTTTTTTTTAAGGAAAACCAATGGTGGGCATCACAAGTGAATAATTCAGTAAAGTGATATAATAAATTTATAGTTGATCTGTTAAATGAGTTCACAGTTTTCCTTTTCATAAACTATAGAGAACTTCCTGTTAATGTTTCTATCCAAATAAAGAATATTTGAATGAGTCTTCAAGGAAATGCGTGGACTACAAAAATTTACTGATGAGAGCATATTTTAATGGAGATTACTTGTTAAAATGAACTGTGGAGAGTTCCAGGTCTACAGCATCATGAATTTATAAAGAAGTGATACTTTGCGTGCTGCTAGGTTGGGGAAATGAGTAAGGATCAGTTTTCCTCCATTGTATGGCTATCCATTTCCTGTAAAAATCTCTCTTTTTTTTTTTCTTCAAAAAGAACAACCGCAGCAATAATTATAGTGTAAGATTTAGCCGTCATTGTTTACAGTAACTGTGGAGGAGTTTAAATTGCTTAACATCGATACCTTTTGTTTTTAAGTAAATTTATTGCATATATCTATTTGTATCCATTTATCAGTTTTTTCTGATTGACAAATTACTGGAAACTGTTATTGCTGTGTTGTTTGCCTTTTTTTTTTCTGTGTAACCTTGGTGAAGTTACAGTCGACAAAGCTAGCAGCTCATAGTCAAAAGACTTGTAAGTTACAGGCACAGAACAGAATGTAGGTTGCTTGCTATCCCTTTTTTTCTGTAATTCCACGTCATCTCACTGATCAGTTAGGATCAGGACTTCATAGTACAGGTAAATGAGAAGTAACAGTCTCATACTCCCAAACTGTTGTGGGTTTCTATTAAGTGTTGTTTCTTCTTCTAATCAGTCTTGATCATTTGTTTGAACATAAAAATCGTTTATACAAACAACTCATACATCTCACCCTCTTAGCTGAGGAAATCTGGACAAAGCAAAAAATGATGAGGGACAAAGCCCAAAAAACGGGGACAAATTTTAAATATTGCTTGTATAAACTTAGAAAGTTGTTAGAATAAAAGGTTTAGTGTTAGCATTAGTTTTCTGAATGATATAGGTTCATAGGTTAGTACTAGGCTAACTGCCCTTGTGAGCCTAGCCAATTATCCCTTGTGAGATTCAAACCATGCACCTTGTGTTTGTAAGGCAAACACCTTAACCATTAGGCCACCCTCCCAAACCTCTGTATGTTTGCAGAACAGTAAGACAACAGATATCTAAGCAACAATTTAGTTCTATAATACAGAATAATACAGAAAAATATACTCAGCTCTATATATTTGCAGATAGTCTTGTAAGGCTCTCTCTCAGTGCACAGGTTCCATTTTAAATGCAGGCTGTTATTAACAGGTCAAATTGAGGGAACCTGGAGTTAAGTAACACACAAGCTATAAAAACCGGTTATACCAGCTGAAGACAAGGCAGAAAATGAGGGATGGGTGTGGGGAAGACAGTTTCAACAGAGATGTGAGGAATCACAGTGCAAATTATAAAACCAGAAAAATATATACTGATCTCTGTAAATTTGCAGAACCGTAAGACAACAGATATCTAAGCAACAATTTAGCTCTATAATACAGAATAATACAGAAAAATATACTCAGCTCTATATATTTGCAGATAGTCTTCTAAGGCTCTCTCTCAGTGCACAGGTTCCAATTTAAATGCAGGCTGTTATTAATATGAAGTATGAAACTTAAATATCTGTCATTATTTAATAAATTCAGTCCTCACTGTTTTGCCAGATAACCACAATATTATGAGGAACAGACCAAAAATATTGGACAAAAATCCAGACATTCTGCAAAAATCTGGACAGTTGAAAGCTATTGAACAACCCCACTTCATTTTTAATATTTGCTTAACAGAAGCAATTACAACAGAGTAGAGATATCCATGATGTTCATCGTGTTTCACTGTAGCAGTCATTACACTTGGGTTATCCTGCTGGCAGACTACCCGCAGTCGGCCTGAATTCCAAAGTCCTGGTCCGGCGTCGGTTGCTGTCGCCTCTTCCCTGACGTCAGTGCCCCAGGGGTATAAAAGATGCAGCCAGCGCCATTTTCTTCAGTCTTTCTTGCCGCGCGGTGCCCGAAGCAAAAGCAGTTCACAAGTGCCGGTCGGCTGACTCCTGAGATTTTCGAAATTGAATTTCAGATCCAAAGTCTTCTATAAAGCTAAGTACCCCGTTGGGGAAACTTTTTTCTTGCTCCAGACCGATGTCAGAAAAAGTTAACAATTGTATTTCTTGTGGGAAGCAAATACCTCATAAGGATTTTCATTCTTACTGTATTCCTTGCCTAGGCCCTCACCACGACGTTGCTAGTTGTCGGTTTTGTGCTAGATTTAACCAACACACTGTTAAGCAACGGTACGATTTTGCTTTTCATTACTTTGGCCGTAGGTTTAACTATATAATGCCGTCAGAACAACTGACAACCGGAATTCATAAAAAACACAAGGAAAAAGAAAAGGACAGGCATCCGAGGTTCAAAACCGATGACGAAACCTCTTCTAGGCCAGTCGCCGGTTCGCCGGTGCTCAGTGAGGCGCTTTCGCAGCCCCTGACACCCACTACCTCAGAGCCACAAGCTGCCTCCGACTCCCACGTGGAGACAACTAGGCCTCTGGATACTCAAGGTATTGGGCCTTCGGAAACTAATCCCTCAGATGGGTCTGGAGCCGCTGAGCAGGCATCGGCTTCTGAGGGTGTTTTTAGACCTACACAGCTTTATATCAAGCCAACTTCAGCATCCAAGACAAAGACTAAAACAGTTTTAAATACAAGGAAACAAGTACAGCATTCTCCAGGACAGACTTCCATGCCTAAGAAACAGATGCTCAAAATGGCCGAAGACCTAATTACTTTGATCAGGGGTTCCCATCCCCCTCCTGATAAGAGGCCTAGGCAAGATACTGAATATGATTCCTCTGATCAGGTTTCCGTTTCCTCTGACTCCTCTTCAGAACAGGGATACTCTATTCCTCCCTATGAGGATTCGGATGCTGAAGAATGTATTCCTTCAGCTTCTCCTCCTGAGGATTACTCTTTTGGGGGAACCCTGCATACCATGAGGGAGCATTTTCACTGGGAGAGCCAAGATTATTAGGATTCTAAGAAAAGGCTTAGAGACTTTCTTCTACTACCTCAGCACAGACCTCTTGCTATTCCACCTGTTCTAGATATTGTAGATAATGTATTTTCAGAGTCCGGCCTGTCTCCCGACTCTTTACCTCCTGCACCTGTTAAGCCAGACAGATACTACAGGGTTCCAGATTCTCATAAATTTCTATATAAAAACCCTGCTGCTGACCCAGAAACTATTTCTCAGGGTCCCAAAGGGGTCAAGGCTGCTACTGCTAAAAACCCTGTCCCCTCAGATAGAGATTCTAGGGCACTGGACAGATGGGAGAAAATGTCTACACTTCTGCTACCTTGGCTGTAAGGGCTTTAAATTGTCAGTTTCATATGCTTAAATATCAGCAATACTTAAAGTCTCTGTTAAAACAGAAAATGTTGACAAATTCTGAATGTTCTGAGAACAAGGAATTGCAGGATTTATTGCATGCAGCTGAACAAGTGGGAAAACATACTTTGCAATGTGGTTATGATTCACTGGAGGCCTCTTGCAGGGCCGCTGTAACAGGTTCTGTTATTAGAAGGCACGCTTAGTTAAAGGAACAGACTCTGCCTGATCATGATAAAGCAAAATTATTGGATGCTCCATTACAGCATGATACTTTGTTTGGTGTTAAGGCAGAAGAGGTGTTGAAGAAAATGGAGGATCAAGCTAAATCTATGCAGACAGTGAAGTATTTCTTACAGGTACAGCCATCCAGATTTAGCAGGAACTGGCCTTCTAAGAATTGGTCCTTTCCCGTGTCAGACAGGCCACAAAGAGGCAGATACAGACGCCCCAGAGGCAGACAACAGCCCCAGGGCTCATACAGGCCCAAACAATGGGGTGCTTCTACCTCCAAAAGCAATGAAGACAAATCACAGCCATATAGGAAACAGTCTCAATGACTTCCCTCTGCCAATGCCAAGCATTTTTCTCTTGGCAGCTCCCTTAGGGGGAAAGCTAGCACTTTTTTCACAAAATTGGCACACGATCACCCAGGACAAATGGGTCCTAAATATAGTCTCTCAGGGCTACAGGTTCCACTTTCACACCCTTCCAAAGACAAAAGGTATGCCAGACCTGCCACACAATCAATGGGCAGAGGCACAAAAACAAGTAACATCTCTCATGGACATGAGGGCCATTCAGCCAGTGCCACAACAAGAGCAGGGACAAGGATTTTACTCAAGACTTTTCTTAGTACCAAGAAAGGACAAAGCATGGAGACCAATTCTGGACCTGTCTATTCTAAATACTTTTCTGGATGTTCCGAAATTCAAAATGTTGACTTTGCAACAGCTTCTGCCCATGCTGGGCAAGAAGGTTTGTCTTGCAACTTTGGACCTCAAAGAGGCATACCTGCATGTCCCAATCAGACAATCTTGCAGAAGATACCTCAGATTCATAGCTGGCACAATGCACTACCAATTCTCTGCACTGCCCTTTGGCTTATCTACTGCGCCCAGGGTCTTCTCAAAATGCCTGGAACCAGTAATTGCTTTTTGCAGACAAAGAGGAATTCAAATATATCCCTACTTGGACGACTGCCTTATTCAAGCAGAGACCAAAGATATTCTACTAAAGCATCTGGCGTTTGTAAAAAGATTACTAATTTGCCTAGGGTACACAGTAAATGAAAAGAAATCAAAACTAGTACCCTCTCAAGAGATAATATTCCTGGGTGCAAACTTAAATACAACTGCCCAGATGGCTTATCTCACGCCAGACAAACAAAGGCAACTGACTTCTTACTTTGAAAGCATGGCAACAAAGACCCAGTTATCTGCAAGATAAATTCTGCAGGCTCTGGGCTACATGGCCTCCTGCATTCTGCTAATTCCATATGCAAGACTGCATATGAGGAAACTACAATGGTATCTAAAAAGTGTTTGGACTCAACATTGCCACAGCCTGGAATCACTAATTTCACTCATTCCCTGCCTGCAACAGGAGTTTCGATGATGGGCACAGGCCTGTCACCACAACAAGGGACAGCCATTCACTTTACCCACAGCCAGGCAAACACTAACAACAGATGCGTCAGATTATGCCTTGGGGGCCCACATGGCAGGAAAATGTATTCAGGGCACATGGCCCCCAAGCCAAGGCATCTTCACATCAATCAAAAATAGATGCTAGCTGTACAAAATGCCCTGACACCCTTCAAGGACCTTCTTCATCCAGGACAGCTGCTGATAAAGATGGACAACACCACAGTTATGTGGTACATAAACAAGCAGGGGGGCACACATTCCTACCCCCTCTGCAGACAAGCCATGATTTTGTGGAACACAGCATTGACCTAACAAGTACACCTGCAAGCACAATTTCTGCCAGGAAAAACAAATGCTCTGGCAGACGAACTAAGCAGAAACCTCATGGATCCTCACGAGTGGAAACTAGATCCACAAATCATCAGCATGATAACAAGGAAATGGGGATGTCCAGACATAGATCTTTTTCCCTCCCCTCACAACTGCCAACTTCAGAGATTCTGCACAAGGACTTATCACAAACAAGCATGGAAAGTGGATGCCTTGTCATTCAGCTGGAACAACCTTACAGTATATGCCTTTCCTCCACTGCCTCTCCTCCCCAAGGTACTCCTAAAGGTCAGACAAGCGAAGCCACAAATTATACTAATTGCCCCAGATTGGCCACGCCAACACTGGTACCCAATCCTAAGGAGCTTGTCCCAAGGCCCAGCCTGGACATTGCCTCAAATTCCTCATTTACTGACCCAACAAAACAATCAGATCCTGCACAGCCAACTAAGAACCCTAAATCTAGCTGCATGGTGGATAGTGTAACCATTCAGAATACACCTCTCTCTAAAGCAGTTATGGATGATATTTTGGAGGCCAGGAGGCCCAGCACCAGAAAATCATGTGCAGAAAAATGGAAGAGATTCTGTGCTTGGAACCAGGCACAAAGAATTGACATGCTTGTTCCAAATATACCTCATATTTTACAATATCTAATTGAGATGCTGGACAAAGGCCTATCCTTCTTATCAATTAAGATCCATGCCTCTGCCATTTCAGCTCATTGCAATACAGACCCACCTATTTTTTCACATCCATTGCTTAGGCAGTTCCTCAGGGGGGCCAAAAATATAAGACCTCCAAGGAGAGCACCAATACCTGCATGAGACCTCAATTTTGTCTTTGAAAAACTCACACAGCCTCCTTTCGAGTCAGCCAATACAGCTGAGATAAAATTCTTATCATGGAAAACAGCTCTGCTCCTAGCAATAACTTCAGCAAGAAGAGTCTCAGAGTTACAGGCATTAATGGCTTTGGAACCTTTTATTATCTTCCATCTCTAAAGACAAACCCAACATTTATGCCTAAGGTAGTGTCCGGTGTGGCTCTTAACCAAGCCATTCATTTGCCTACTTTTTTCCCAAACCCACAGAATAAAGGGGAGAGACTTCTGCATTCTTTGGACATACACAGACAGCTACACTTCTGCTTGAACAAAACTAAAGCTTTCAGAAAGACTGAGCAATTCTTAGTGGCATATGCTGCAGGATCACAAGGAAAGGCTATCTCAAAGCAGACTATTTCAAAATGGATAGGACACTGCCTTCGTTTCTGCTATTCACAACATGGCAAGTCAGTGCCTAAGGGCATTAGACCACATTCTACCAGGGCAGCAGCCACCTCAGCAGCCTTCCACAGAGGAGTACCAACAAAGGATATTTTGGAGACTGCAACTTGGACTTCAGTGCACACTTTTACTAAGCACTACCACCTACCTCTTTACTCTAAATCCAGAGCAGGCTTTGCCACTGCAGTTCTGCAGGGCCTTATAGCCACTCCTAATTCTATTTAGACCCAGCCGCCCAACCTCAGCTTTGGGATTCAACCCAAGTGTAATGACTGCAACAGTGAAACACGATGAACATAGTACAGTTGTGTGCCTACCATAAATGTAGATGTTTGAGTGTATTCACTGTTGCAGTCCAGGTTACCCACCATCCCCCTTTCTTTGCTGGTACTTATCTGTACTTCTCTATCCTATACAACCTATGTGGTGTATTTGCTTGTAGATGAAGGTATTGTTTATTTTAGTGCATGCTTTTTTTAAGCAGTGTTTTTTTAGCCTACCCTCTTGGGGGCACCTGACATCTGAGGCAAGAAAAACTGTAGAAAATGGTGTCAGCTGCATCTTTTATACCCCTGGCGCACTGATGTCAGGGAAAGAGGGGACAGCAACCAACGCCGGACCAGGACGTTGGAATTCAGGCCGACTGCAAGTAGCCTGACAGCAGGATAACCCAAATGTAATGACTGCAACAGTGAATACACTCGAACATCTACATTTATGGTAGGTACACAACTGTACTTTTGTAGTAGTTATGGTGCTGCAAAGTATGGCTGGTTGCATTTTGAAGGCCATGCTGAAAATTTGCCTGGCTTGAAGAAGGCTTAATGTTTTGAATAGTTATAAGAATTTAGCAAATGTTTCTTCTTTGTCACATGTAAAAAAAAAAAAAAAGTGAAGATATGCTCCATGATGATTATGGCAACCGTCACCCACTGGAAAATACAATATTCTATTAAAAGTTTGGGGTCTGAAGTGACCACTGCTTCTCTTTTACATTATTTCCTTCCAGCCTTATTTGTAGCATAATCACAGCCAGTCCAGTCAATTACTAGGCAGTAGTTTACTGAAGAATGCCACTTATGGTTATGTAACCTTTCTTGCTAAAGTCCAAATTTCCGTTTGTATTGTTTCCTTAGAGGCATTCTCGAAGTTAGAACTTGTAAAGACATTGGTAATCTGAAGGGCAGAGTTTTTTTGTGGTGGTGACCTTTCCTTTACTCTTACCAGGAAAAAGTTCCATTGGAGAGGTCTGTTTCAGTAACTACCCTTATCTGGGGCTTATGTTTATTGGCACTCTCTCATACCACTCACCTCAGTTTCCTGAGACACCATATTCCATCATCTAACAAGAGGCACAGACTACACTTGCACATTTTAAACACCTCTTTTGTAAACACTGGCTACATTTGGTACACTTAGTGTGCCAGATGTAATGTTTTTATATCAGCTGTTGTAGAGTATGGAATTGATGCACAACTGCCATTGTAAAACTGTACTTGTTTGTATATAATTCTTCTACCTTCCATGCACCCAAACTGTCAGGCAATTCAAGCTAAGTTGAATAAAAGACAAGTTTGGGTGAGAAGGCCTTCAGAGCTTTACTGCTGATGAAGATTACACTTCACTGAGGCCTTTGAGGATAGACTGTTAGTTTGTGCTTTCCTTTGTTGGGCAAATAAGTTTCAATTTGGGAAAATAACTTCCATTTTCTTAATTTTGTTGTTGCTTTATTACTTTCATCTGCAGAAAAGTTATTTTAAAGCTAGGAGTGTTATGTTTTAAATGACTGTCCTGAGGCTGTAAGGTACTTTTAAAGAGAGCACACATTTTTTCTGTCAGTTTAATAGTATAGTAAAGTAACTGAAAACATTTTTTTCTGTGGAGAAATTGTGTTTATTTTTCATTTGTGGGGCTGGCATAGTGTTTAAAGTTTTTTCTACTGTATTTTTCAGTCTAAAAAGTAACTTTTGTGGACAGGTAGTCTTTACTGGGAATTGCTGCTTGTCTTCCCTGGGAAAGAGGCACCATTTTCTACTTGACCATGGAATAGACTACTGATCCCACTGTTGGTCCTTCTTCCAGCTACAAAAACAAAGTTGACTAAACAGCCTTTTGCCAGCACAGCAGGCTATCAGTCTCCCTCAGCCGCAGGTGGGTGACTCTGCTGTGCCCATTTGATTTACCTCAGACCACTTATCCTTTACACCCGATCCCTCTGGTGTTAGACCTACATCCACTGTAGAACGGGGATTAGCCATGTCCTCTGTGGCTGTTGAGGTCCCCTCAGTGGGCAAGGGAGAGCCAATTTTGTTGTTCCTGGAAAAGGGAATGGGGGGGTTTCCTTGTTGTGTCAGAATACTGTGCCCATGCTTGGAGAAGCAGCTGCTGCCATTAGATGGACCCATTTTTTCTTGTCAAAAAGAAAGAGAAACCAAGCATGTCTCTTCTCCTCAAATTTCTTTGGATAGGAGTAGTTTACTGGGTCTGTCTCAGGGTTTTCTTCGGGCTATTGATCCTTCTTGTAAAGTAGATTCTGGTAAAATAAAGTGTGATTCCTGTTTTCCTGAAGAGATTAAATGTTCTGAATATGAACAGGAAAATGCAGGGACGGATACAGTTTTTTTCCTCAAATTTCTGATTTGGACTCTGAGGAGAGCTCAGTTTCTTTTTTTTTCAAAATTTTTATTTAATTTTATACTAAAATACAACATTACAGATAGAGTACAAACAGTAAAATGCACAAGTAAGTAATACAGGAACAAAAACAATAAACCAAGAAAATAACTATATCACACCTATTTACAACAATGCTGTTCAACCCAATCATGTATATAAATACATATCCAAAGTATTAAAACAAGGAGGGTAGGTATAAAGCCAGGTTTAACAGAGAAGAGAGGGAAAGGGAGATTTTTTATATTACTTTAGTGATGTAGATTGAAATAGCGTAATAAATCTTTAAAAGATGAGTCAGTGATACTTGTCTAAAAGGAGGTAGCAAAAATACAATGAATTAAGCAACTAATTTAAGATAAGGTTAAATAGTGTTTCTTAATACTCAAGAAAATAAGACTTGCTTTTACGTTTGAAAATCACAGTTTAATGGGCTAACAAGTGTTTAGTTGCCATTTGTTTGAAGCCCCCCCCCAAGTAATTGCTGATCTGTCCATCTATTTGGATGCAATGAAAAGTGTAATTAATAAAAAGAGGGTAATAAAGATATGTGTTTGCATTGATGGTAAGCCTGGGGAGGAATATGAAGTATAGTGAACTCCCATGACAGAGTGGATTTTTCATATCCCTTTTTTGGAGCTGGACCATAAGAGAGTTCCAGAGCTTATATACACATTTACATCTCTAAAATAAATGTAGTAGATCAGCTTTTTGGGATTCACAATAAGGACAGAAGGGTGGGATGGTAGAATTAAATTTGTGTAGGACTATGGGAGTGAAACATGCATTGTTAAGAATCATAAGTTGTGTGTACATCAGTTTCCTCAAGGGGATTATTTTAGAAGTTAATTTTATAGACTGATATATTTGTTTAGAAATCACAGGGTTTATTTTAAGTCAGCAATTTGAAAACAGTATTATTTTGATATTTGATTGCAGTTATTAAATTGTATGTATCTGAGATCATTTTTGTCCTTAATAGCATTAGTTTCCAAAGAGAAGTGCATGTCTCTGTATCTATATCTGTTATGCTATTGTTGGATAAATGTTTGTAGCATAATTCCTTAATTTGTCTTACAATAATAGCATAGCTTTTGGGTAGTTTAAGTTTATCTCTTATTTCTGTGATGGTAGAGTTGCAAAAGGGCAAAATATCAAGAATTTGTTATTGTTTAGTAATGGGAAGTTATTTAAATTTAGCATTAAGTTATTAAGTTTTAGATTCGGTTGAGATGCAAGGGCTGCAGAGTCTCCATAGCATCAGATAGATTTAAAGATGCAAAAACTTAACTATGAAGAATTTTATTGGGGTGATTATCTTATGAGTCATCAAGTTCTCTTTATGGAGAAAAGGAAGTGCTTTGGGGTTAAAGTTGAATGATTTAATATATTTATGATATAAGTTTACCCATATAGGTGACCAAGTGCTTCTTGTTAAGTCACGTTCAGCAATCTTTATTATTTTACTACTATTAATGATGTCAAAATATAGTCTAAAGATGTTAAAATATAGTCTAAAGTTTGGAAGTCCCCCGTTTAGTTTTGGCTGTATTAATTTATGGCACGATATCCTTACAGATTTAGGGGACCATAAAAATTTTCCAAAAATGAGTGTAATTTTTTTAGGAATTTATTATATACTATCACATGAGAAGCCATGAAAATGTATAAGAATCTAGGCAGTATATTCACCTTGACTATTGCAGCTTTTGAAAGTAAGGGTAGTTTTAAGTTGTCCCGTCTAAGTCTTGTTATATTTTTCCAGATTTTTAAGATGTTGTTTTGGTAAAACTTTCTTTTATTTGACAGAAATCTCCATGTATTTAGTAAAATGTTTAGTTTTAATTATAGTTTGGCAGGAGTACAATAATGAAAGTTTAGGAGAGTTTAGGGGAAATATTAAGGTTTTATCTAGATTGAGTTTATAATTGGATAGATTTGAGAAAGTTTTAATAGCCTTCAGTAACACTGTAGTATCTGAGCTTGGCAAAGTAAAGTATAGGTTCAAGTAATCTGCAAAGGCTGATAGGGATATTTTGGTATTGAAGAGTGTTGGGAGGTTGTAATAAATATGTTGAGTAGGAACAGGGCCTCCAAGTATAAATTAAAAAGATACAGTGGTAATAGACAGCCTTGTCCTGTTCCAGTTTTAACAATAATTCTGTATGACAGATTTTTATGTATGTAGAGGGTTGTATAGGATTTATCGTAGAGAATTTTTATAATTTGGATGAAGCTATCGGAAAAGCAAAGTAGGGTAGGAAACTTATGATGTGAAGCTGTTCTGTCTTGCCGTTCATTATTACTGATAGGGTTCGGAGCCGATCCTCGGCTCCGACTTGGCCAACTACAAAGCTTGAGGTCTCCAACCAGCTCAAGGACACTGGCCAACTACAAAGCTTGAGGTCTCCAACCAGCTCAAGGACAACTCCCTATCCCATGATGCACCCGGTGTTACCGCAGATCTCATTTGCCACTTCAACAGATTGGAGGATCCTTCACAGCTCTGGCCAATGAAAGTTTCTTTATTGTATTTTCTAGAGTTTACATAGTTCTTCGAGTGGGAATAGATATCCCTTTTCTTTTCTCTTCTATGTATTTTCAGAACTCTGTTCTAATATCTTTAGTAGTGGGTAATTTGTCTAACTCTTGTGGCCATTTATATCTTAGGCTTTTGTTATCTCCCTTTCACTTTGAACAGTTAGATAGTAGTGTATAGTGCTTTTATGTGAATATTTAGATTAGTAGACTAAATTAGTTAGTCTTCCTTTGCATGTGTGTGTTTAATTAGTTAATTGATAGAGCCTGTTTAAATTAGAGGGCTAGGTTTCCTTTCTGGGCTTGCTGAGCCTTGCTTGTTATTTCATAAGATTTGTCAAACAGTCGATTTTTAGAGACTGTTAGGGTGTTATTTAGCCCATTTTTGCTTTTCTAGACCATTTAACTGCTTTGGTGTTTGTAATTTCGAGGCCCTTCCCTTTTGTAGGCCTTTTCCGTTGCCTTTTTGATTTAGGATGGCTAATCAGGATAAGGAGAAACACCCCAAATCAGGGTTTAAGAAATGCCCTAAATGCGGGCAAAAGATATCTTTGCCCGATGGTCATGTAAATTGTGTTTATTGTTTATGCGAAGTACATTTGTATGAAAACTGCTCCATTTGCCATTCCTTCAGTACCTGTGTTTTGCACAAGCCGAAGAGGAAGTTAATCGACAGAGGATTGCTAAAATTCTCCTTTCTGGAAACCTTGGACAAAGATGGACATGACAAATCTTCAAAACATGACAAATCGTTGAAATTTTCTAAGTCTTCGAAATCGGCATCCTTGGAGCCGAGACAATCTGCATTGAAGCCACTTGAAAAATCATTGACGTTGGCTCCACAAACCTCAGAACTGGGTGTAGTTACCTTTCAGAGCCATTCCCCAGTCTTGGAACCAGTCTCTGCGATGTTAAAATCACCAATACTTCAATCAGTGGCTTCATCTATTCCGTCTTCTCAATCCTCAAGAACCCTTTCAGATTTGGATGTGGATCGAATGGTGCAGGAGCTGTTACAGACACCGGCACTTGCTAAATTGTTATTGTGTATGACCCAAGGGGCTTCGCAACTGACGAGTACTGCCTTCTACTTCTGTTCCTCCTCCGAACCAACCCAGGTCTTTGGAGCCAGAGGAATTGGAATTGATGATTGTGGAGCCTTTGGAGCCAATGCCTGTTCCAGTGCCATCAGTGCTGATTACTCGGACTTCTTCAGAGCCAGAGGAATTGGAATTGATGATTGTGGAGCCTTTGGAGCCAATGCCTGTTCCAGTACCATCAGTGCTGATTACTCGGACTTCTTCAGTGCCTGTTGAGGAGTCTAGGAGCCTACACTTGCTGGTTGGGTTTGGGGAGGATAGTCGAACCGATCTTTCAGTTCCTCTCAGAGCTTTGGCATAGATGAGTTTGGCACCTACCTCGGGATCAGAGCCCGCTGCTCTGGTGCCAAGAGAATCCTCTGTTTCTTCAGATCCGGGGGTTTCTTTGCACCAGAGCAGAGGTGCCTTCGATGCTATGAGGAGAGTAATGTCCCTTAGGACATCTGCAACTTCAGGAACAGTGACCTCCTCCCCTAAAGTGCCTCTGACTTCTTCTGCTTCACAGATCCCACTAAAGCATAGAGACCCAGAACCTCAGGAAGCCCCTCTGGGTGGACCCTGCTCTTCTGATACCTCACCAGAAGCTTCCACTGATGAGGTTCCCAGGAAGAGATTCTGCAAGAGGAAGCATCTGGACTCCCCACAGGAATCCATCACCTCAGACACCGACTTAGATAAATCAGAAGGGTCCCCACGGTCCCCCTTAGAGGATATCGCCTTTGCAGATATCTTGGAAATCCTTAAACAGAGGGGTCGCTGGCAGCCCATCAACCCTACTGATGATGAGTCTGTTCTCCTGAAGGCTTTTGGATCTCAGCCCTCCACCTCTTGGGTGTCTCTGCCCTTCAATGAGCTTATAGAGCTGCTCTCACGAAGGGCGTGGGAGTCTGTGGACACCATGGAGCCTGTCCCTAGGAGGCCTAATAAATTTATAACTTCCCCTAAGACAAGACTTTTCTCACTAAGGAAGTGCCTGTTGATGCCATGGTGGTGGTGGCAGCCACCAAGAAAGAGATGTCAGAAACTTCATCTGTCCACCCTCCTAATAGGGATTCTAGGATCATGGATAGATACGGAAAGCGCATGTTTAGTTCAGCAACTTTTGCCATGCGATCACTGAACTACCTTACACATTTTACGAGATTGCAAAGGCATCTCCTAAAAATGCTTGGAGACACTCTACAGGGTTCAGTAGCTGAGGGAGTGTCAGAGAAGGTTGTTTCCAGCTTGCTACTCTTAATTCTCTGGTAAACTCTTTCATGCGTCTGATCTCGTATGCAGCTGATGGAATGAGTAGGACAGCAGATACAGGAATTGCTCGTAGGAGACATTCCTGGATGCACTTATGTTCCTTTGCAGAGCCCTTTAAGTCATCCTTTGTTAGCACCCATTTTGAGGGCTCATCTCTTTTTGTGGCCAAAGTGAAAGAAACTCTTACCAGGTGTGAGCAGGAAGGAACGACTCTGTCTGCCTTCGGAGTCCGCTTTTCCACCCCTACTAGACTCTACCCCAAAGGTCAGAGAGGAGGAAAGATGTAGTTCCGTAAAGCCCAAGGAGCGTTTCAGGACATACATGGTGAACTCCCCTCCAGGGGCAGAGGAGGGGGCAGTAATGGAAGACACTGCCCACCCAGCAGAGGGGGTCCACAGAATCAGGGCAACAGAGATCGGTTCTTTGGGAGCCCAACCAGTGCTCCTGAAGGGAGGCCCGCCTGTCCAACTCTGGAGGCAGTCGGGGATGCTTATCTTTGTACCCAGGCGCCTGGCTAAAAATAACAAAAGACTGCTGGGTACAAAGCATCATATCCAGAGAATACTTTATTCCCTTTGCCACACCACCACCTGTAATAACAAAAATCCTGGATGTTTCACCCAGTTACAGGGAACAAGCAACCATAGAGATTCAAAGGTTGTTAGAAAAAAGAGTCATCCATCCTGGTCCCTGCAGACCAGACAGGATATGGAACTTTCTCAAGGTTTGTTTCAGTTCCAAAGAAAACAGGGGACTGGAGACCTACATTGGATCTCAGCAGACTAAACAGATCTGTCAAAAAAGAGAAGTTCCGGATGTTCACATTACAGTCGATACTTCCATTTCTAGGAAAAGACAATTTGATGTGCTCTATAGATCTCCAGGATGTGTACTACCATATAAAAATGGCCAGACCATCCAGGGATCATCAGCACTTTTGGTTGGGAGCCAGTCACTACCAGTTTTGTGCCCTGCCCTTTGGTCTCACTACAGCCCCCAGAGTGTTCACCAAATGCATGGCAGTGGTCACGGCTCACCTGAGGCGTTTGGGATTCCAGGTGTTTCTGTACTTATGACTGGCTTCTCACTGCCACCACCAGGCATCAGCTCATACAAGCCAGGGACACCACTTTGAGCATTTGCAGCCAATTGGGGATTACCATAAACTCAGAAAAATCTGCCTTGTCGTCATCGCAACATATTGTTTTTATAGGAGCAAACTTGGACACCACCACCACCACACTAAAACTTCCTTCAGAAAGGGTGTCTGTACTTCGACAACAGATTCTAAACCTTCTATCGAAAGACAAGGCACCAGCCTCAGAGGTGCTCAAATTGTTGGGGACGATAGCAGCTGCAATCATAGCAATGCTGCAATGGCTCCTGTTCATGCAATGGTCCTATCAAGAATTTCCAGTGTCACATCTGATTGCTCTAACAAACTCCTGCAAAAAGGATCTTCGGTGGTGGTTGACATCTCATCAAGTAACGAAAGGTCGTCCCTTTGTTCTACCCACTCTGATGGCCACTGTGACCACAGACGCTTCCCTGATCGGGTGGGGGGGCATTATCAGGGGAGAACAGCCCAAGGCACCTGGAACGAACTAGAGACTCATCTGCATATCAGTGTCCTGGAGATGAGAGCAGTACTCTTGGCATTGCAGTACTTTCAGGACTGTTTTCCTCTGGGAACAATTGCGATTCAGATGGACAACATGTCTGTAGTCTGGCACACAAACAAACAAGGAAGAACCAGGTCTTACCCCCTATGTCGAGAGGCCCTAAGAGTATGGCAGTGGGCTACCTCCACCCAGCGCATTCTGATAGCAATGCACATCCTGGGGAAATCTAACGTGACAGCAGGCAAACTGAGCAGGGCAATTTTGTTGCCTCACAAGTGGTCCCTTAAGGAAGAGATAGCGGAAAGAATGTTCCACAGATGGGGCCAGCCTTGCTGCGATCTCTTTGCATCCCCCATGCATACAAAATGCAGCAGCTACTTTGCCCTAATCCCCCCTCCAGGAGATACCCCAAGGGATGCCCTTGTACATGATTGGTCCCCGGGTGTTCTTTATGCCTTCCCACCAATCCCTCTGATACCCAAAGTATTACAGAAAGCCAAAGCCTTGGGAAGGACCATCATTCTAATAGCCCCTTACTGGCCTCATGAGATATAGTTCCCCTTCCTTCGACCTCATCTATTGGAAGAACCTTGGATTCTGGACCCAGTTCCAGACCTCCTGATTCACTCATCAGGGGCTCTTCATCCTGAAATTGACAGCTTGACTGCTCCAATTCTCAACATAGCCAGGTTCCATAACCTCTCAACTGAAACACAACATATCTTAATATCTTCTCATAAATCGTCTACTAGAAAATTGTACCTCAGCAAATGGAAGAGATTTTCTATATGGACTTCTCAGAATAATATCGACCCTTACCTAGCCCTGATTTCCTCTATCTTGGAATTTTTGACTATGCTTTTCAACAAAGGAGCTGCTACAGCCACCATTTGTGTTCAGTTTGTGCCATTCTCTGATTTTCACCTTGGCAGTGAAGGATCTAATGTAGTGTCACATAAATTATCCAAAGCCTTTCTTAAGGGGACCATGCACCTGAGACCACCCGTTAAATCCCCTTATATACCTTGGGATTTAAATTTTATGCTTTCACACATCATTCTGCCACTGTTTCAACAAGCTTCTTCATGCGAATTGAAGTATTTATCTTGGAAAACCATTTTCTTAGTAGACATCACATCTACTCAGAGAGTTTCAGAATTACAAGCCTTGTCTATTAAACCCCCTTATTTGATTTTTTATAGTGATAGAGTTTCCCTTTGAAAGAATCCATCATTCTTGCCTAAAGTTTGTTCTGAAGCTAATCTTAACCAAACAATAGAATTACTGTTTTTTCCCCAGTCATAGCAATAAGTTGGAGTATATACTGCACAAACTTGATGTTCACAGGCAACTTCGATTCTACCTGGGTAGAACCAAAGAATTTAGAAAATCTGAACAGCTCTTTGTTTCTTTTTCAGAGTCCAAAACAGATAGCCCTGTTGCAAAAACCCCTCTGTCGAAATGACTATCAGATTGCATCTCCTTTACTTATTTATCAGTAAGTGATCCACTACAGCACAAAATAAAAGCCCATTCAACTAGAGCTGTTTCCACTTCTTCAGCCTTTACTCCCAGGTTACCAGTAGATATGATTTGTGCAGCAGCCACTTGGTCAAGGCCTCATACCTTTATCACTCATTATAAAGTAGATAGGGCCTCCAGGGCAGGGCTTCCTTTTGTTCCGCTGTCCTGAGGAATATACTCCCGTGAGCCACTCGAGAAAGATGGTGCTTGGGGACCCTACCCATCAGTAAGAATGAACGGCGAGATAGAACAACTTCACATAAAGAAGTTATGTACTCACCTTAATGTTCCATGTGAGTTGTTCATCTCGCCTTCATTCTTACGTCCCACGCACCTACCCCCTCCAGGCTTTCCCAAGGACTGAGAATTATAAATGTGAAGTTGTTCTATCTCGACGTTTTGTTCTTACACGTGGGTCGGAGCCGATCCCTCGGCTCCGAATCGGTCGCTTTCAAGCTCAAACTCTCAGCGAAGCTCGAGACCTAGTGTATATCCCATGATGCTCTACTGTGAATCCCCAGATCTAGTTTACCGCTGCAACGGATCAACAGCTCGTTGAAGGAAGCTCGGGCCAGTGATTTAAAATCTTATATATTAATAGGATTTTTGACTAAACTTAGTTTTTATATATTTAGATTACTATCCTTATTATAGTATTAAGGTTGTTACCTGTTAGTGTAACCTTGTTAGGACTTTTTCTAAAAAGTTTTTCTTCAGGGCTTTAGGCCTCTTTTTTCTTGGGTGTGACAGGGCTCTGTCAGCTATTGTGTGTGTGTGTGTGTGTGTGTGTGTGTGTGTGTGTGTGTGTGTGTGTGTGTGTGTGTGTGTGTGTGTGTGTGTATTATCTTATATATATATATATATATATATATATATATATATATATATATATATATATATATATACCTAGTGTTAATTATACAGTCAGTAATAGTGTGTTTATAGATATATATACATATTATTCTATATTATTCCATAGGAAGTTAGTTTATACTAGTTGTGTGTGTAGTTACTAAATTTGTTGGACAAGTAAAATTCAGGGACCTGAATTTTTTCTTAAAAATGTCAGAAAAGCAAAAGTCAGGTTTTAAAAGGTGTGAGTGTGGTCAAAAGATGTCTGTTACAGACAATCACCCCACCTGCGTTTACTGTTTGGGCTCGGTGCACCTACAAAAGGTGTGCTCTGTCTGCCACTCCTTTAGTGCCAGGGTTCTCCTGGAAAGGCGAAGGAAGCTGGTAGATAGAGGACTCCTGAAGCTGGATTTTCAGACTACTTCCAAGGCTTCGAAGGGGTCGAAGTCTTCCAAAGGATCCTCAGAGCCCAAGTCATCGGCTCCGAGTTCCTCTGGTGTGGTTCGTACATCAGCTCCACAGGCCTTGGAACCATGTATCGAACCTCTACCTCGGAGCCCAGTTGTGGAGCCGATATTGGAGACTCCTCAGTCTCCAATTCTTCAGTCGGTGCCATCTTCGGCTCCTTCGACCCATCCCTCAACGCATTTTTTGAGGCTTTCCGATGTGGATCTGGACTGAGTGGTTAAGAGGCTCTTAGAGAACCCGGCCCTGGCCAAAATGCTGTCTGCTTCGAGCCAATTGGCTTCAAAGCCTGAAACCTGAGCCATAATTTCTCCACCTCCTCCTCCAAAGCCAACCGAGTATTCGGAGCCGGGGTAGGCGGAACCGATGTTGGTAGAGCCCTCGGAGCTGAGGTTCGATCCACCTCCCTTGGCTCCTTTGACCTTGATCTCCTCGGTTCCAACCGGGGAATCTCGGGGCCGACAGTCCCTCGCTGGCTCCGGGGTGGAGAGTCGAACCGATACTTCGGTTCCGACCCTTCCATTCGGGGCTTCAGCACAGGTGGCCTCGGCTCAGTCCTCTGGATTGGAGCACGGGGTCGCAGCCGGGGGAGAGCTGCCGGTTTCTTCGGAGCCGATGGACTTCTCGGACTGAGATTCTGGTGCCTTCGATGCCATGAGGAAAGTCATGTCTGCTAAGACTACTACCTCCTCAGATCTGTCTTCCCCTCCCCCTAAAGGGCCTCGTTCTACCTCTTCCTTGCAGATTCCCACCAAGCGTCGAGATCCAGGGCCTCAGGTATCCCCATTGGGTGGCCCCTCCTCTCTAGGGACTTCACCGGATGCTCCCACTGATAAAGTACCTAGAAAGAGATTGTGCAAGGGGAGGCACTTGGATTCCCCACAGGAATCCCTCACATCGGATACCGACTTGGAGGAATCAGAAGGGTCCCCACGATCCCCCTCAGAGGATGTCTCTTTTGCAGACATATTGGAAATCTTAAGGCAGAGTGGTGATTGGCAGTCCCTTGCCCCTACTGAGGACGAGTCGGTCCTCCTAAAGGCCTTTGGATCTCAACCGTCCACCTCCTGGGTTACTCCGCCCTTCGATGAACTAATGGAGCTGGTTGCTCGAAGGGCGTGGGAGTCCCCTGATTCTCTGGAACCAGTCCCTCGGAGGCCCAACAAGTTTATTACTTCCCCTACAGATAAGGCCTTTCTTACAAAAGGAGTCCCAGTTGATGCCATGGTGGTGGCGGCGGCCACCAAGAAAGAGGTGTCGGAAACCTCTTCTGCTGTCCATCCTCCTAATAGAGATTCTAGGACAATGGACAGGTATGGGAAATGCATATTTAGTTCTGCGGCATTTTCCATGAGATCGCTCAACTACCTAACACATTTTACCCGCCTTCAACGAGATCTCCTAAAGGAGTTGGAAGATACTCTCCAGGGTAACACAGCTGATGCAGTCTCTGAGTAGGTGACTGCACAACTCAACACCCTTAATTCAATAGTAAACTCATCCATGCGCCTCATCTCTTAGGCTGCAGATGGATCGAGTAGGGCGGCAGGCTCAGTGATAGCTCTTCGGAGACAATCCTGGATGCGCCTTTGCTCCTTTGCAGAAGCCTTTAAGTCTTCCTTCGTCAATACCCCATTCGATGGGTCCACCTTGTTCAGACCCAAAGTTAAGGAGACTCTTACTAGGTGTGAACAAGAAGGAAAGACTCTGTCTGCTGTAGGAGTCCATTTTTCAACTTTAACTAGACTGTACCCCAAAGGGCAACGAAGTGGGAAAATGTGGTTCCAAAAATCCCATGCAGCTTTCCAAAACACACCTACTGATACCCCCTCTAGGGGCAGAGGCGGGGACAAAAATGGGAGACGCTGTCCAAACGGCAGAGGCGGTCCGCAAAACCAGGGCGACAGGGAACAGTTCTCTGGTAAGCCCTATCAGCGTTCCTGAAAGGAAGCCCGGCTGTCCTACTCTGGAAGCAGTTGGGGGTCATTTAGCTTTATACCCAAAGGCCTGGCTAAGCATCACAATGGATTCTTGGGTAAAAAGCATCATTGCCAGAGGTTACTACATTCCCTTTACAAAAACCCCTCCCATGTGTACGAAGATCCCAGACATTCCACCCAGTCTGAGAAATCTAGCAACTATAGAAATCCAAAACCTGCTAGACAAAAGAGTCATCCACCCAGTCCCGGCGGACCAAATAGGATCCGGAACTTACTCAAGGTTCTTTTTAGTTCCAAAGAAAACAGGGGATGGGAGGCCCATACTAGACCTCAGCAAACTCAACACCTTCGTCAAGAAGGAAAAGTTCTGGATGGTCATGCTGCAATTGATTCTCCCGTTCTTAACAATGGGCGATTGGATGTGCTCTATAGATCTCAAGGATGCTTACTACCACATCAAAATGGACAGATCATCCAGAGATCACCTGCATTTCCGGCTGGGAGCCAGTCATTACCAATTCAGAGCCCTGCCCTTTGGTCTCACCACAGCCCCCAGGGTGTTCACCAAATGTATGGCAGTGATCATGGCTCATCTGAGATGATTAGGATTCTGGGTGTTTCCATATATGGACGACTGTCTCCTCACCGCCACCTCCAGGCATCAACTAATTCATGCAAGAGACTACACCATAAACCTTTGTTCTCAGTTGGGCATAACCCTAAATTTCGAAAAATCTGCATTATCGCCCTCGCAGCATATTACATTTATAGGGGCAGAACTGGACACAGTCAATGCAAGGCTCAGGTTGCCCGAATCAAGAATCGTATCCCTAAAAAATCAGCTATCCAGTCTGTTGGTCCTGAACAAAGCTCCTGCGTCCCAGATACTGAAGCTTTTAGGCACAATGGCAGCCACACTGATAGCAGTTCGGTTAGGGTGCATGCACATGCGAATACTCCAGTGGCTACTCTTCGCGCAATGGTCTTACCAATGCCTGCCCATGTCACACGAGATCCGGTTAACGAGTCTTTGCAAGAAGGATCTCAATTGGTGGTTGAACAGTGACCAAGTAATAATCGGGCGTCCCTTTGTTCTTCCCCAACCCACAGCCACAGTGACCATGGATGCTTCCCTGATAGGGTGGGGAGGCTTATTTCAGGGACAGACTGTCCAAGGCACTTGGTCAATCATGGAAACACATTTGCATATAAATGTCCTAGAGCTGAGAGTGGTGTTCCTGGTGTTGCAACACTTTCAAGATTCTCTTCTCTAGGTACAATTGCTATCCAGACAGACAACATGTCGGTAGTCTGGTACATCAACAAACAAGGGGGAACCAGATCGTATCCCGTGTGCCGGGAGGCTCTAAGAATTTGGCAGTGGGCTGTATCCACCAGACGCTTTCTGATAGCAATGCACATCCCAGGGTCATCCAACGTAATAGCGGACAAGCTAAGCAGGGCCTTCCTGTTGCCTCATGAGTGGTCTCTCAAACAACAAGTGGCAGAAAAGATTTTCCACAGATGGGGCTAGCCTTGCTGCAACCTATTTGCATCTCTGATGAATGCCAAATGCAGCAGCTACTTTGCCCTTTATCCCCCACCAGGAAACAAACCGAGGGACATGCTCGTACACGATTGGCCCCCAGGTCTCCTATATGCCTTTCCACCAATACCCCTAATTCCCAAATTTATACAGAAAGCCAAAAGTCTGGGAAGGACTGTGATCTTGATAGCCCCATTGTGGCCTCGACAAATTTGGTTCCCCTTCCTGCGGAAGTATCAACTGGAAGAACCATGGATCCTGGACCCAGTGCCGGATCTTCTGACTCACTCGTCGGGAGTTCTTCATCCCTCCCTTACCTCCCTAAAACTGACAGCTTGGCTGCTCCAATTCCCACATTAGCCAGGTCTCAAAATTTGTCTTCTGCGGTCCAGCATATTATAGTGTCCTCTCATAAACTATCTACCAGGAAGCTGTACAATAGCAAATGGAAACAATTTGTTCACTGGGCTTTTCAACATGACATTGACCCTTATGTAGCACCTGTCCATATCATCTTAGACTTCTGTCTTCCTTGTTCCATGATGGCGCAGCAGCTGCTACAATTAGAGTTCAATTGGCTGCTATTTCCAACTTCCATGTAGGGTTTAATGGGTCTAACATCATGTCGCATAGACTATGTAAAGCATTCTTAAAAGGAACCCACCATCTCAGACCACCTATCAGGCATCCTGTTTCTCCCTGGAATTTGAATCTAGTTTTATCCCAATTGATGCTCGCCCCCTTCGAACCTGCTTCATCTTGTCATTTAAAATTTTTGTCTTGGAAAACTATATTCCTGGTAGCCATTACATCTGCACATAGGGTCTCTGAACTTCAAGCCTTGTCCACCAAACCCCCATATTTGATTTTTCACCCGAATAGGGTCTCCCTCAGGACTAACCCTACCTTCCTTCCCAAAGTCTGTTCAGAGACTAACTTAAATCAGTCCATTGAGGTCCCAACCTTCTTCAAACACCATTCCAACAGATTGGAATACATGTTACAGAAGCTTGATGTACACAGACAACTGAGGTTCTATCTAGATAGAACGAAGGATTTCAGACAGTCGGATCAACTTTTTGTCTCTTACGCAGAAAATAAGAAAGGTCCTGCAGTATCAAAAATCACATTATCTAAGTGGCTCTCTGACTGCATCAAATCCATTTATGCTTCCGCTAGTCAGCCATTAGAATCTAACTTCAAAGCCCACTCGACATGAGCTGTTTCTACGTCATTAGCTCATGCAGCTCATTTACCTTTAGATACCATCTGTGCAGCTGCCACGTGGTCAAAACCTCACACGTTTATCACTCATTACAAAGTGGATAGGACCTCCAGGGACAGGGCTACCTTTGGTTCCACTGTGCTCAGGAATGTTCTCCCGTGAGCTACCCAGGATTAGGGTACTTGGGACGCTACGCACGTGTAAGAACAAAACAGTGAGATAGAACAACTTCACATAAAGAAGTTATATCCTTACCATAACGTTCCATGTGAGTTGTTCATCTCGCCTTTTTGTTCTTACATTCCCACCCACCTTCCCCCTCCAGTCGAATGGGATGGTTGCCTTGGTAGATTGGTCAAGTTGTTAGTCTGTATGGCATATTCTGTGATTCCTATCTACAGTCTTTTAGCTACCTTCATAGGTAGACATTATAGTTTCACTTATTCCTGTAGGCTGTCTTGGTTGCAGCATACTAGATCTGGGGATTCACAGTAGAGCATCATGGGATATACACTAGGTCTCGAGCTTCTCTGAGAGTTTGAGCTTGAAAGCAGCCGATTCAGAGCCAAGGGATCGGCTCCGACCCACGTGTAAGAACAAAAAGGCGAGATGAACAACTTACATGGAACGTTATGGTAAGGACATAACTTCTTTTTTGTCCATTGTTTCCTTATCTTAGGAGATGAAGAATGGTATATGGCATATTTGGGCAGCAAACAAGATCTGAGGTAACACAGGGTGCATCATGGGATAGGGAGTTGGGCTCAAGCTGGTTGGAGACCTCGAGCTTTGTAGTTGGCTGAGTCAGAGAAAAGGATCAGCTCTGAACCCCATCAGTAAGAATGAAGGCGAGATGAACAACTCACATGGAACGTTCCGGTGAGTACATAACTTCTTTTTAAGTCTGTCAAATGCTTTATATGCATCCACTACTTGTGTAAAGATTATTTCCTTTGCTGTGCAAAAGTCATTAGGGCTTCAAGAGTAAGGGTATTATCACAGGTTTGTCTGTAGGGGATAAGTCCGGATTGTTCTTGTGAAATAATGTGTGGTATTATTGATTTAAGTATATTAGCTAGGATAGCTCTAAGAATTTTGACATCTAAGTTAATTAAGGAGATGGGTCTGTAGCTTTTGGGGTCTTTAGGATTTGCATGTTCTTTTAGAATAAATATAGTTTTTGATGAGTTGAAATAAACATCAGAAATGTTATTATTAATAATAATGTGATTAAATAAGATTAATAGTATTCTGGAAACTGTTGGAGAAGAGTTTGTAAAATTATGCTGTAAAGCTGTCTGGGCCAGGTGCCTTTTGTGATTTTAAACTTTGTATTTTTTTACTGATTTCCTGCTGGGAAATGGGGGCTGACAATAATTTCTGCTGATCAAATTTAGGGAAGGATAATTTCTGAAGAAAAAGTTTTTTGTCTTATTCCAAAGCAGAAGAGATTTGTGCTCCATATATTTGTGAATATAGGTTTTCGAACAGGCTAATAATTTCTGATAGAACCAGTTCTTCCTTCCGAGGTGGGGAAAGGTTTTTATTCAAGGATGTTCCTACTATTAAAGGAAGAAAGAAAGAGAAAACGCTTCGAGACCAGTTTTGGATCTTTCTTTCCTAAGTCTGTTTGTGGCAGTGCCCACATTCAAAATGATGTCACCTCACAACCTGTTACCTCTTCTTTCAAGTTTCCTGGTAATACTAAATTTAAAAGATGCCTATTATTACATCAGTATTCATCCTGACTTCATTCATTTCTTAAGGTTTTGTGTGTCTGAATCACATTCAGTTCTCTGCCTTACCCTTTGGACTATCCACTGCACCAAGAGTGTTCACAAAGTGCTCCAGTTTTAGCTCATTATCAGCTACAGGGTATCCACTTTTTTCCACATTTTAGATGAGTTGCTTATCTTTGCTGAGTCTTTTCCAAAGAGTCAGGAATCTCTCTCTTAGAGGAGTGACCTCTTTCACAAGCTGGGATTCCAAGAAAACATTCACAAATCTTGCTTGACTCCCTCACACAGAGTTGTGTTCCTGGGATGTCAACTAGACACCTCATTTCAAAGAGCTTTTTTTCATAGGTAAAAATAAATATATAATGTGAAATTGTTCAATCTCGCCGTTTGTTCTTACACACGTGTTCGGAGCCAATCCTCGGAGCGGCCGCATCACCAGCTCGCATCTTCGAGAAAGCTCGAGGCACAGTAATATCCCATGATCCTCCGGTGCTAACCCTCAGATCTAGTTTGCCGCTAGCAGCAGATCACATCAAGAGGCTCGGGCCAGTAGAATTTTTTCTATATATTTCTTGTTATTTACTTCTAAATTTTACATTTTATACTCTTCTTTATAGTGTTTGATAGGTTTATTATCTAGTTGTTGTTTAAAGTAGTTTAGTTAGGTTGTTACTTCAAAATTTTTAGTAAGGGCCTTAGGCCGTTTTTCTGTAAGAATTTACAGTACTTAAAAAAAAAAAAAAATATATATATATACTTTTTTGCCTTTTACCTTTTCTATTTTTCATATAGACATATATATATATATATATATATATATATATATATATATATATATATATATATATATATATATATACATGTGTGTGTGTGTATATATATATATATATATATATATATATATATATCATAGTGTGCTGTGTGAGTGTTTTACAGTTTAGATATATATTACATTTAAAATATATTATGAGTGGTGTACTTTTCTTGGATTTTCTTTTCTTACTGTAAGAATGTCAGAAAAGACCAAAAGTGGTTTTAAAAGGTGTCAGTGTGGACAGAAGGTGTCCATTACTGACAACCACTCATCCTGTGTCTACTGTCTTGGCCCTCTCCACTTGCAGGAAGACTGTTCCATCTGTCATTCCTTTAGTGGGAGGGTCATGATGGAAAGACGCAGGAAGTTGGTGGACAGAGGGTTGCTTAAACCCGAGTTTCAGGAGGCCCTGGACAAGGCTGAACAGGTTTCAAAGTCTTCGAAGGGGTCGAAATCTTCAAGAGTGTCGGAGCCCAAGTCATCGGCTCCGAGCACCTCTTTTCAGATTCGGACACCGGCTCCTATGACTTTGGTGCCGGGTGTCGAGACTTTATCTCTGCACGAGGCTCAGGTCTTGGAGCCGGTATCAGAGGTACCACCTTCGGCTATCCTTCGCTCGGTGACGGCTTCGATCCCTTCGACCCGTTCTTCGAGGCCACTTTCCGACTCCGATGTGGACCGAGTGGTACAGAAGCTTATGGAGAACTCGGCTTTGTCCAAATTAATCGAGGTTTCATCCCAGCTGGTTTCGAATCTCGAAGTTATTCCAGTTCCTTCAACACTTCCTCCTCCGAGACCCGTCGAGTCATCTGTGTTAGGAGTCGAAGAACCGATGATTGTAGAGCCCTCGGTGATGAAGCCTCCAGTAGTGCTATTGGCTCCGTTGACCTCGACTCCTTTGGAACCAGCCGGAGAGTCTCGGAGCCGAAGATCTTTCCTGGGTTCCGGGGGGGATAGTCGAACTGAGATATCGGTTCCGACTCTTCCCCTCGGTGCCTCGGCTCAGATCAGTTCAGATCTGTCCTCGGTGTCGGAGCCTGTGGTTCTGATTCTGGATAAACGACCCCCTTCTTCGGATCGGGTCGGATCTTCGGGTCGGGGCACCGGTGCCTTTGACATCATGAGGAAGGTCTTGTCTGATCAGACACATACTTCATCGGTATCTTCATCTCCTTCCCCAAAAGGTCTGCATTCTGCTTCTGTGCCTTCGGTTCCTACCAAGCGTCGAGATCCATTGCCTCAGAAGTCCCCCACAGGGCGACTCAGGTTCCTCGGATTCATCCCCAGAAGCTCCCGCTGAGGATGTTCCGAGGAAACGACTGTGCAAGAGGAGGCACATAGATTCCCCTCAGGAATCTCTCACATCTGATACTGATTTAGATGAAACAGAAGGGCCCCCACGGTCCACCTCTGAGGATGTCTCATTTGCAGACATTTTGGAAATCCTGAAACAAAGAGGGGACTGGCAAACCCTTACCCCTTCTGTGGATGAATCGGTCTTACTGAAGGCATTTGGGGCTCAACCTTCTACCTCCTGGGTGACTCCACCCTTTGACGATCTCATGGATCTTATAGCTCGGAGGGCTTGGGAAACACCTGATACAGTGGAATCAGTCCCCCGTAAACCAAACAAATACATGATGGCTTCCCAAGATAAAGCCTATCTTACAAAAGGAGTTCCCGTAGATACTATGGTGGTGGCGGTGGCCACTAAGAAAGAGATGTCTGAATCATCTTCCTCTGTCCATCCTCCTAATAAGGATTCTAGGACAATGGACAGATATAGGAAGCGCATATTTAGTTCGGCGACTTTTTCCATCCGATCGCTCAACTACCTTACGCATTTCACGCGTTTACAGAGAGATCTCATTAAGGAATTAGGAGATACTCTCCAGGGACACACAGATGCTGCTGTCGCTGAGAAAGTGACAGCGCAACCTAACACCCTAAATTCCATAGTCAACTCGTCCATGAGGCTGATTTCATACGCAGCCGAAGGATCGAGTAGAGCAGCAGCTTCAGCGATCGCCCTGAGAAGACAATCCTGGTTGCGCTTATGCTCCTTTGCGGAAGCCTTTAAGTCTTCCTTTGCCAATGCCCCCTTCGATGGTGCCTCCTTGTTTGGGCCCAAAGTAAAGGAGACTCTCACGAGGTGTGAACAAGAAGGGAAGACCCTGTCTGCCGTAGGGGTCCATTTTTCCGTTCCATCTAGACCCTACCCTAAAGGGCAACGAGGAGGAAAACTGTGGTTCCGAAAGACTCAGGGATCTTTTCAACACACCCAAAGTGATGCCCTCTCCAGAGGTAGAGGAGGGGGAAGAAATGGAAGATGCTGCCCAGCCGGCAGAGGGGGTCCGCAAAATCAGGGCGACAGAGAGACCTTCTCTGGAAAGCCCCTCTAGCACTCCTGAGTGCAGGCCCGGCTGTCCTACTCTGGAGGCAGTCGGGGGTCGCTTGGCTTTATATCCAAAGGCCTGGCTAAATCTTACATCAGATTACTGGGTAAAAAGCATAGTTACCAGAGGCTACAACATCCCCTTCATAAAAATGCCACCCAACTCCAAAAAACTCCCAGACGTGCCACCCAGTCTGCGAGACCAATCAACCATAGAGATAGGAAGGTTGCTCGAAAACAGAGTCCATCCAACCAGTCCCAGCGGACCAAATAGGATCCGGAACTTACTCAAGGTTCTTTTTAGTTCCAAAGAAAACAGGGGACTGGAGGCCAATTTTAGACCTCAGCAAGGTGGGGGGGATTCTTTCAGGGACAAACAGTCCAAGGTCAATGGTCCAACTTGGAGTACAATCTGCACATCAATGTTCTAGAGCTGAGGGCAGTGTTTCTAGCGTTGCAACATTTTCACAAGTCCTTACCTCGGGGAACAGTGACAGTTCAGACAGACAGCATGTCAGTGGTTTGGTACATAAACAAGCAAGGGGGAACCAGATCTTACCCGTTATGCAAAGAGGCCCTCAGAATTTGGCAATGGGCAAAGTCCACTGGACGCTTTCTGATAGCAATGCACATCCCGGGGACTTCCAACGTAATCGCGGACAGGTTGAGCAGAGCCATCCTGTTCCCTCACGAGTGGTCCCTCAAACCTCAAGTGGCGGAAGAGATCTTCCGCAGATGGGGCCAGCCTTGCTGCAACCTGTTTGCATCCCCATTGAATGCCAAATGCAGAAGCTACTTTGCCCTGTTACCCCCTCCAGGGGGTGTCCCCAAGGACGCACTGGTATACGATTGGCCCCCGGGTCTCCTTTACGCTTTTCCTCCTGTTCCACTAATTCCCAGGTTTTTGCAGAAAGCCAGACATCTGGACAGGACCATAATACTGATAGCTCCATTCTGGCCTCAACAAATCTGGTTTCCCTTCCTTCAATCTCATCAAGTGGAGGAACCATGGATACTGGACCCAGAGCCAGACCTGTTGACACATTCGTCGGGAGTTCCTCACACCTTCCTCAAGTCCCTCAAACTGACAGCTTGGCTGCTCCGCTTCTCATCTTAGCCAGGTCGGAGTTACTATCCCCTGCAGTACAACAAATTATTGTATCCTCTCACAAACCATCTACAAGGAAATTGTACATCAGCAAATGAAACCGTTTTGCGCACTGGGCCTCCAAACAAGGTATAGATCCGTTTGGGGCTCCAGTACACAAGATACTAGATTTCTTCAACACACTTTTTCAATAAGGAGCATCAACATCCACTATAAGGGTTCAACTGGCCGCTATATCCAATTTTCATATTGGCCGTGAGGATGGTTCTCTTATGTTCCACAGGCTTTGTAAAGCCTTCATGAAAGGTACCTTTCACCTCCGTCCCCCCTTTCGTAATCCAATACCCCATTGGAATCTTAATCTCATGCTGTCACAACTCATGTTGCCCCCATTTGAACCAGCAACCACAACTCCGTTAAAATTTCTTTCGTGGAAAACACTTTTTCTGGTTGCCATCACTTCCGCCAGGAGAGTTTCAGAGTTACAGGCTCTATCTATCCGACCCCCGTACATGATTTTTCATCCAGATAGAGTAACCTTGAGCACCAATCCGTCCTTCCTTCCGAAGGTTTGTTCGATTCAGAACATCAATCAATCTATCGAACTACCTACCGTCTTTAAAAATCATTCCAATAAGCCAGAATACACATTGCACAAGTTGGACGTTCACAGACAACTAAGATTTTACTTACATAGGACAAAAGAGTACAGAAAGTCAGATCAACTATTTGTCTCATATGCTGACCAAAGAAAAGGACAGGCAGTAACGAAGGTTACCTTATCCAAATGGCTCTCAGATTGCATAAATTTGGTATATGCTGAATCGAAACAGCAACTCCCTTTCAAACCCAGAGCTCATTCTATAAGGGCGATTGCCACCTCTTCAGCCCATACCGCTCATTTGCCTTTAGATACCATTTGTGCAGCGGCAACTTGGGCAAAACCACATACTTTTATCGCCCACTACAAGCTAGACAAGCGCTACAGGGACAGGGCGACGTTTGGTTCCACTGTACTCAGGAATGTTCTCCCTTGAGCCACCCAGGAAAAAGGAGCTAGGGACGCTACCCATGTGTAAAAACAAACGGCGCGATTGAACAATTATACATTAAGAAGTTATGTTCTTACCATAACGATCCATGTGAATTGTTCATCTCGCCTTTGTTCTTACATTCCCCCCCTCCATCCCCCATCCTACGGTCTGGAAGAATGGTTTTCAACTAGATTCCTTTTCAGCCTTTTCTAGATATGGTTGGCATGTTATTGTGCATTAGTAATGGCATCTTTTATCCTCTACTTGGCAGTAGGGTTCCAGACACTGTGTAGTATCTGTTTATAAGTGTTCTAGACACAGTTCTAAAAGAGATTCTTCTGGTATAGCAAACTAGATCTGAGGGTTAGCACCGGAGGATCATGGGATATTACTGTGCCTCGAGCTTTCTCGAAGATGCGAGCTGGTGATGCGGCCGACTCAGAGCTGAGGATCGGCTCCAAACCCGTGTATAAGAACAAAGGCGAGATGAACAATTCACATGGATCATTTTGGTAAGACATAACTTCTTATTTAGATCTGTTTCTAAAGTTTTACACTCAGACTTTGGTCACTGCAAGGGAATATCCCAAGATTTTGGGTCTCATGAGATCTGTGATTCTCATGATATCCTGGCAAGACACCACATGATAAAGATACAGTGGGTTTGAAATTTCTTTGGCCCCAGCATCAACACCCTTTATCTTTTCAAATCACAGTGCTGGAGTTTGTCAGAAGGGAAATGTTTTGGTGGAGACAACGGATATCCTTAAATCCAGGTGAACTCTTCTCCCTCCCTGCTCTAAAGCAGTCAGTCAACACAGATGCTGTGGACTTTGCTTGGGGAGCATTTTCAGGAGGGATAAGACTGCAGGGGGTGTGAGACACCAAAGAGAGACACAAGCACATAAATATCAAGGTGTGTGTGTGTGTGTGTGTGTGTGTGTGTGTGTGTGTGTGTGTGTGTGTGCGCGCGTGCGTGCGTGCGTGCGTGCATGCGTGTGTGTGTGATATATATAATATTTGTGTGTGTGATATGTATATATATATATATATATATATATATATATATATATATATATATATACACACATGTGTATCATTTCAAAACTTTTTCCACCTTTAATGTGACCTATAACCCGTACAGTTCAACTGAAAAACAAATAAATCTTTTAGGGGAAAAAATATAAAAAAAAAATAAAAAAAATATACAATATGCTGGTTGCATAAGTGTGCACACCCTTAAACTAATACTTTATTGAAGCACCTTTTCATTTACTTACAGCATTCAGTCTTCTTGGGTAGGAGTCTGTCAGCATGGCACATCTTGACTTGGCAATATTTGCCCACTCTTCCTTGCAAAAGCACTCCAAATCTGTCAGATTGGGATGGCATCATTTGTGCACAGCCCTCTTCAGGTCACTCCACAGATTTTCTATTGGATTTAGGTCTAGGTTGTGGCTGGGCCATTCCAAAACTTTAATTTTCTTCTGGTGAAGCCATTCTTTCATTGATTTGGATATATGCTTGGGAATCATTGTCGTGTTGAAAGGTGAAATTCCTGTTCATCTTCAGCTTTCTAGCAGATGCCTCAAGGTTTTGGGCCAAAAGTGACTGGTGTTTCGAGCTGGTCATAATTCCCCCCACCTTGACTAAAGCCCCAGTTCCAGCTGATGAAAAGCAACCCCAAAGCATGATACTGCCACCACCATGCTTCACTGTGGGGATGGTGTTCTTTTGGTGATGCAAAGTGTTGATGTCCTTCAAGGATGCATCTGCAGTCCTTACAAATGGGTTGTCCTGTCGTCAGGCAGCCCTTCGGTCGGCCGGATTCCAAAGTCTGGGTCTGGCCTCGGCTGGTGTCGCACTTCACCCGACGTCATAGCTGCAGTTATTCGGGTATAAAGGCATCAGCCGACGCCATTTTCCTTAGTCTTTCTTGCCGCATGGCGCCCGAAGCAGAAGCTGTTCGCAAGTGCCGGTCGGTTAGATCCAGAGATTACTACTACCGAATACTACTTCGAAGACTTCTAAAAAGCTAAGTACCCCGTTGGGGACTCTTTCTTGCCTCAGCCGATGTCAGAGAAAGTGAATAACTGTTTATCTTGTGGGAAACAAATACCTCATAAAGATTTCCACTCCTACTGTATACATTGTTTAGGCCCAGACCTCGACATAGCAGCTTGTCTAGCCTGTGCTTCTTTTAACCGACGGACGCTTAGACGTCGGTCGGAGTTTGCTGAACAATTTTTCGGCTCTGATTTTGCCTACATTATGCCGTCGGATCCTCCGACAACGCAAATTTCCAAAAAACGAAAAGAAAAGGACCGACACTCGCGGTCCGCGGTCTCGGCCGAAACCGCCATTAAGCAAACCGCGAGTGTCTCGGTTTCGGCCGAAACCGAGCAAGCGGTTCTTTCTCCAGCCGAAATCATGCCTTCTACCGAGGCCTCCTCTAACCTGGTAGAATCGGCTTCTGAAATCCAGCCTTCTGTTGCGGTTTCTCAGGAATTCCCCTGGACATTTCAACCCCTGCACGTGGAGCTGCTAGGCCTCCTGCAGCAATGTCTATTAAGGCCTTTGCCAGGGCTAAAGCAGCCAAAGCTTCAAAAACTGTGCCTGCCAAACCCCCCTCACACAGGCCCAGCACTAGCTCTCATATGCTTTCTTTGGCTGAGGATTTAATTTCTTTAATTCGTGGATCCCAGCCTCATCCAGACAGGTCCTCTCTCCCACCTCCAGAAAAGAGACCTAGAGCAGAGCCCCCTGAACCAGTATCCACTGATGGTTCCTCTGATGAATCAGAACATACAGACCCTCCTGAGGCTTCTTATTCTCCTTACGAAGACTCTGATGCTGAAGAGTCCATTCCTTCAGCCTCTCCACCTGAGGAATTTTCCTTTGGGGAAACCTTGCATGCTATGAGGGAACAATTTCAGTGGCAGGGCCAAGATTTCTCAGACTCCAGAAAAAGACTTAGAACCTTTCTACATTTGCCACAACATAGACCTTTAGCTATTCCTCCAGTTCTTTCTGTTGTAGATGATGCATTTAATGATGCTTGCACTGCTCCTGATTCATTACCTCCGGCTCCTGCTAAGCCCGATAGGTTCTACAGGGTCCCGGACACTCATCACCATTTATACAAGGCTCCTTCTGCAGATCCAGAGACTATCTCCCAGGGCCCTAAAGCTGTAGCTGCTACTTCTACTAAGAACCCCCTCCCCTCTGAAAGGGAATCCAGGTCCTTAGAGAGATGGGGTAAAAAAATTTACACTTCTGCTACCTTGTCAGCTAGGGCTTTGAACTGCCAATTTCATATGATTCAATATCAAGAGTTTATGCTTGACCAGTTAACTAAAAAGCTTTCCTCTGAAGTATCTTTAGATAAAAAATATGTTCAGGAAATGGTACATAACATACAGCAGGTTAGTAACCATTCTTTAAAATGTGGCTATGATGCACTGGAGGCTTCCTTTAGATCAGCCATGACTGGCACAGTTATCAGGAGACACGCATGGTTGAAAGAACAGGCATTACCAGACCATGTCAAATCAAAGCTTTTGGATGCACCCATGGACAAGGTCAATTTATTTGGTTCCCCTGCTCAGCAGGTACTAAAAAAGATGGAAGAGAAGGCGAAATCTGTACAAACGGTGAAAGATTTCTTACAGGTTCAACCTCCAAGGTTTAGCAGGAACTGGCCCTCCAAGAATTGGTCCTTTCCGGACTCCTCTAAGGCTCAGAGAGGCAGGAATAGGCGCTCAAGAGGCAGAAACCAATCCAGGGGTGCCTACAGGGGACGCCAATGGCAAGGTAACAACCAGCGAGGCACGGACACAGCCACCACCACTACAACAACTCAATCACAGTGACTTGACAGTGGCACCGCCTACCAGGGAACAACTAGAAGCACCCTTAGGCGGAAAACTAACCTTATTTTCAAAAAACTGGCATTGCATCACAAGGGAAAATGGATTTTGCAAACTATAGACCAAGGTTACAGGTTCCATTTCCATACTCTACCAGGGAAGAGAGGAATGCCAAACCTACCACCTACTCAAAGGACAGAGGCTCTAAAGCAAATATCTCAGCTATTAAGAATGAGAGCTGTGGAAAAGGTACCATCTATGGAGCAAGGAAAGGGATTTTACTCCAGACTCTTCCTGGTACCAAGAAAAGAAAACAAATGGAGACCCATTCTAGACCTGTCCGCTTTAAACACATTCCTTATTGTTCCAAAATTCAAAATGCTGACCCTACAGCAGCTTCTTCCCATGCTGGGCAAGGAGTCTTGGCTGGTAACTCTAGATCTCAAGGAGGCATACCTGCACGTCCCCATAAGACCAATTTGCAGAAGATACCTCAGATTTCTTGCAGGATCAGAGCATTATCAATTTTCAGCATTGCCCTTTGGCTTATCTACTGCGCCCAGAGTGTTCACGAAATGCCTGGCATCAGTAATTGCTCATTGCAGACTTCAGGGAATACAAATTTATCCCTACCTGGATGACTGCCTGATACAAGCGGACAACAAAAGCAAGCTGACAGAGGACTTACAAAGAGTCATTTACCTGCTGCAAGCCTTGGGATATACAGTCAATATAAAAAAGTCAAGGCTGATTCCATGCCAAAGAATAACCTTTCTGGGTGCAGAGCTGGACACATCAAAACAAATGGCATTCCTAACTGCAGAAAAGAAAGAGCAACTACCTCTCTACTTCTTGGCATTAGCAAAGCAGAACCACCTAACTGCAAGAAAAGTACTGCAAGCTCTAGGCTTCATGGCATCCTGCATAATTCTGGTCCCTCATGCCAGACTGCATATGAGAAAGCTACAGTGGTACCTAAAGAATTTGTGGTCCCAACACAAGCACAGCCTAGAAACCAAAATCCCAATAATCCCATGCCTGAAACAAGAGTTCCTATGGTGGGCTCAGGCCTGTCAATCAAACACAGGATTGCCCTTCTGCAACAGCCAACCAAGCCAAACCATCACGACAGATGCCTCAGACCTCGGTTGGGGGGCACACATGCTGGACAAGTGCATACAAGGCTTATGGACTCAAGACCAGCTGCGCCTACACATAAATCTAAAGGAAATGCTGGCAGTAAAATTGGCAATCCAGTCATTCAGACCATTTCTTCAAAAAGGTCAGTTGATGATAAGGACAGACAACACCACAGTTATGTGGTACATCAACAAACAGGGAGGCACCCATTCATATCCTCTATGCCGGCTGGCACTGGACCTATGGGATGTAGCCCTGAGCTACAACATTCAGTTACAAGCAATTTTTGTACCGGGAAAAGAAAACATTCTAGCAGACATATTAAGCAGAACAACCACAGATGCCCACAAATGGATGCTTCATCTGGACATCTTCAAAGCCATCACAAGGGAATGGGGATTACCACAAATAGACTTGTTTGCATCCCCATTCAATCACCAGCTAAAGAAATTCTGCACAAGGACGTACCACCCACTTGCTTGGAAGGTGGACTCCCTATCTTTCAGTTGGAAAAACCTGACAGCATACGCATTCCCACCACTTCCTTTGATGCACAAGGTGCTTCTAAAGATCAAAGAGGACCGTCCAAGGATCATTCTGATAGCTCCAGACTGGCCAAGACAACATTGGTACCCATTGCTGAGGAGCATGTCTCGGGAACAAATATGGACACTACCCTGATCCCATTACTGTTAACACAGAACAACTACAACATCCTGCATCCAAACCTGAAAACTCTGCAGCTAACTGCCTGGAACATTACATAACAGCAATTAACCCAAATTTATCCCAAAGGGTTAAAGACATAATCCTGGAGGCTCGCAGACCTTCAACAAGAAGGAATTATGCAGCAAAATGGAAAAGATATCTCATTTGGAGTACTGCAAAGGGAGAAGATGTGACTCTGGTAAACATGGCCAACATCCTGGAGTACTTGGCAGAGCTCTTCCACACAGGCCTGTCCTATTCCTCCATCAAGATACATGCATCAGCTATTTCAGCAGAATACAGCTTGGATCCTCCTGTCTTCTCTCATCCCCTGCTCAGACAGTATCTGAGAGGAATTAAAAATGTAAAACCTCCCAGGAAACCACCATTGCCAGCATGGGACTTGAACTTTGTGCTAGAAAAATTGACACTTCCTCCTTTCAAGCCAGCAGCAACAGCAGAATTACAATACTTATCCTGGAAGACTGCTTTCCTGCTGGCAATAACTTCAGCAAGAAGGGTCTCTGAACTACAGGCATTAATGGCAGTGCAACCCTTCCTGATCTTCCATCAAGATAGAGTGTCCATGAGAACAAATCCTACATTTATGCCTAAGGTGGTATCCAGAGTGTCATTAAATCAGGCTATCCACCTACCTACATTCTTCCCAAACCCACAGAACAGGGGAGAAAGACTTTTGCATACCTTGGATGTACACAGACAGTTACGCTACTACCTGGACAGGACTAAGTCCAATAGAAAAACTGACCAGCTTCTGGTAGCATATGCCACAGGAAAGGAAGGAAAACCAATTTCAAAACAGACAATCTCCAAATGGATAGGAAATTGCATTAGATTTTGTTACTCCTACCATGGAAAGAAAACTCCAGAGAACATCAGGCCTCACTCCACAAGGGCTACAGCCACTACCACAGCCTTCTTACGAGGAGTGGCTACCAAGGACATTATAAAGGCTGCTACTTGGACCTCCTTGCATACATTTGCCAAGCATTACAATTTACCTTTATACTCTAGATCCCGAGCAGGTTTTGCCACTGCTGTTTTGCAAGGGATCCTAGCTGCACCATAATCTCTACTCTTTCCTCCTCCCCTTGTTTAGCTATGGTATTCTACCCATTTGTAAGGACTGCAGATGCATCCTTGAAGGACATAGTACAGTTTTGTACCTACCATAAATGTAGATGTCCGATAGGAATGCATCTGCAGTCAGGATTACCCACCCACCTTCCCCTCTGAGGTACTCCTAGGGTATTTGCCAGCCTTCAGCTAGCTTGGGGGTGATCTATTATGGTGTATTTGTTTGTATATATGTACATACATGCTTATTTTCTGAGTTTGCTCTCTACTATTTGGAATCATTGGCATTTATCCAAATTTAGCCTTCCAAGAGGGCACCTGGCATCTGGGGCAAGAAACACTGAGGAAAATGGCGTTGGCTGATGCCTTTATACCCGAATAACTGCAGCTATGACGTCGGGTGAAGTGCGACACCAGCCGAGGCCAGACCCAGACTTTGGAATCCGGCCGACCGAAGGGCTGCCTGACGACAAGACAACCCATTTGTAAGGACTGCAGATGCATTCCTATCGGACATCTACATTTATAGTAGGTACAAAACTGTACTTTTTTGTGCCAAATGTACCTTTGGAATTGTGCACAAAAAGTTCAACCTTGGTCTCATCAGACCATAACACATTTCCTCACATGCTTTTGGAGACTTGATGTATTGTTCTGCAAAATTTAGGCAGGCCTGGATGTTTTTCTATGTAAGAAAAGGCTTCTGTCCTGCAACCCTACCCCATAGTCCAGACATATGAAGAATACGGGAGATTTTTGTCACATGTAGTACACAACCAGTACTTGCCAGAAATTCCTGCAGCTCCTTCAGTGTTGCTGTAGGTCTCTTGACTGCCTCCCTGACCAGTTTTCATCTTGTCTTTTCATCAATTTTGGAGGGACGTCCAGTTCCTTGCAACATCACTGTTGTCCCATATTTTCTCCACTTTTTGATTACTGTCTTCACTGTGTTCCTTGGTATATCCAATGCTGTGGAATTTTTTGTACCCTTCACCTGACTGATACCTTTCAACAATGAGATCTCTTTGATGCTTTGTAAGCTCTCTGTGAACCATGGCATTTGCTGTAGCAGGCAACTGAGTAAATGTCAGGAAAATCCTACTAGGACAGCTGAACTTTTATTTGGGGTTAATCAGAGTCTCTTTAATTGATGGCAGATGTGTACCCACGAAGACTGAATGCTGTAATTAAATCAAAAGGTGCTTCAACAAAGTATTAGTTTAAGGGTGTGCACATTTATGCAGCCAGTGTATTGTAAGCTTTTTATTTTTTATATTTTTTCCCCTAACAGATTAGTTTTTCAACTGAATTGTACCGGTTATAGGTCACATTAAA